>NC_089787.1:26175623-26193123 GCF_040412425.1 Macrobrachium rosenbergii | reverse complement strand
TTTTCGTCTCTTTCTTTTTCTTTCTTTTTTTATGGTCCCCCCATTTCCTGTCCTGCCTTCCGTTTGACGCCTGTAATTATCTGCGTACTTTCTTCTGAAAGAGGTACGCGGACATGCGAAATGGAAGTCGATAGAAATGGGAATGTGTGTGTTTGTACAAATCTGCGAAATATAAGGTAATATAAATATGGATGTTGTGTATACAGTAGGTAGTCTCTCTCTCTCTCTCTCTCTCTCTCTCTCTCTCTCTCTCTCTCTCTTCTGAAAGAGGTACGCGGACATGCGAAATGTAAGTCAATAGGATTGTGAATGTGTGTTTGTACGAATCTGCGAAGAGTAAGTCAATATAAATATGAATGAGTGTATACCCTAGGTAGTATCTCTCTCTCTCTCTCTCTCTCTCTCTCTCTCTCTCTCTCTCTCTCTCTCTCTCTCTCTCTCTCTCTCACAGCCTATATGTCAGTAGATATTAAAATAATGAAATTAAGTATCACAATTTCTTGTTGCCTGTAAAATGTGCACTAAGAGTTTTTGATGTCCTTGCATCATAGAACTTGACATATGGCCTCTTCTGTCCATTTAAGATGTATTGACCATTCCAGTACACAATGTGGCTAAAAGAACAATCAGATTTAGAGAAGGCCATTGGGCGAAGAACCTCATCCCAGAATACTAGCTGAGAATCAGAAGGGTAACAGTATTTGAAGCCACCCTTTCTAGGGGAAGAGGCATAATAATAATAATAATAATAATAATAATAATAATAATAATAGAGAAACAAATCCACAGTTACGCATGGATTTGTTTCTTCATTTCAAGACTCAAGCTACTATGAGTATTTTTTAATAATAATAATAATAATAATATAATAATAATAATAATGATAATAATAATAATAATAATAATAATAATAATAATAATAATAATAATAATAATAATAATAATAATAATATTGACGACATTACAGTTATGTTAAAGTTTATATCTTGCTTTCTTCAAACTATAATATTTCAAATTCCATTTATTTCACGAAGACAATTCACTAACAGTCTCTTAGAAAAAGAAAGGATGATAATTCACACACACACAAAAAGAAAATAATTGCTGGAGAAGCATTATCCGTCATAACCGCACTTCCCTGGCCTTGGGTAGGACCACACCCAAAATCCTGAATGCTTGCAAAGGAAGCCGGGTGCGGGTTTATATGTATATATGATGTGATGCGCTTTGATCAAGCAAACCTTTTAGGCCCTTGTATTTTAGCAAAAGTGTTTTGGAAGTAAAAGACAGCGGCTTTATTATTCACACGGAAATTGCACAAGGAAAATGGCAAAAGGTTTTATGCAAAGCGAGGTTGGGCAGTTCAAATTCTCTCTTGGTTTTTATTTAGTAAATCATAATTATTTTTTCGGAGCTGGTGAAGGTTTGAAAAATTGAGTTTGGCTTCTGTGAATTTTTTGGTTTTTATTTCGGTTCCAAATTGTAGAAACGTTGGAAGGGTTTACGGTTTTTCGTTTGTGAAGTTTTTCGCGTGAGACTTCGTTTTGTGTTGGTTATTTACCGGAAAAATAATACATTTTCTGAAGGTTATGTAAACTGAATCCATATATATATATATGTGTGTGTGTGTTTTATGTGTATTTATATATATATATATATTATTATATAAATATATATATATATATATATATATATATATATATATATATATATATATATATATATATATATATATATATATATATATTATACTTCTGCGCTCTCACAAGAATTTGTATAAAAACTGACTGGCTTGATTTCCACCATTGTTGCTAGTAAAACCTTGCCTGTTGATTGCATCAGCTGTGGAGAATAACACGGCCTTGTATGACAATGTGTCTATTTCAAGAGAATCAGCTTCATTATTGATGGCAGGTGCACCGAACTCTGTCAGTTTTCTTATAGACCACAATTCCTTATACAACAGTTTAAAAGTATTAATGTATTCCAGGTATCAGTATTCTTCACGGTATAAACACGTACTTGATTGGCACTGATAACGACATCAGTATTCCAGGCCACATCAGTGGTTTTGACAGTAGCGTCATTATCGACGGCATGTAGCGTCCAGTTGCGATAACATCAGTGTTATTGATTTATCTGTGTTCTTGGTGTCAACAGTGTTCTTGATGTTATCTTTGTTGTCGCTTGTGAGTTGCGGTCTTAATGGCGTCTGTGTTTTAAGTGTTTTTGGTTGTCATTGATGGACTGAGTACAGTAGAGTATGTCCGTTTTTTAGTTTTCTGTAAAAGAAAACTATTGTGCCGGCTTTGTCTGGCCGTCCGCACTTTTTCTATCCGCCCTCAGATCTTAAAAACTACTGAGGCTAGAGGGCTGCAAATTGGGCTGCAAATTGGGATGTTGGTCATCCACCCTCCAGTCATCAAACATACCAAATTGCAGCCCTCTAGACTCGGTAGTTTTTATTTTATTTAAGGTTAAAGTTAGCCATAATCGTACTTCTGGCAACGATATAGGCCAGGCCACCACCGTGCCGTGATTAAAGTTTCATGGGCCGCGGCTCATACAGCATTATACCGAGACCACCGAAAGATAGATCTTTTTCGGTGGCCTTGATTATACGCTGTACAGAAAACTCGATTGCGCCGAAGAAACTTCGGCGCATTTTTTCCCTTTTTTTTTTACTTTTTTTCTTTGTTAAATACTATGATTCTTTATCCTCGTGTAAATCAGCATTGAAAAATCGACAAGTTGGAGTTGGAGAACACACATATATTTATGTATATTTAAAAAAATCCACATATAACTTCGGAGCGTTATGCCCCCCCCCCTTCTCTGCATGACGCCTCGAAACTGTATGTGGATTTTGTAAAATATATTTGTTCTCCAGTTTTTGGCTTTTTCAAATTTCAAAGTTCGACACTGATCTGTTATCATCAGCAGTACATCAGCATTATAATGGACCAGGAAAAGTGTCTTAATGGCTTCTTCTTCTTCTTAATAATAATAATAATAATAATAATAATAATAATAATAATAATAATAATAATAATAATAATAAGTTTTAGTTAAGCTCAAAAACATATATCCAAATATGATGCTCAGAAATGAGCGTTGCGTAACTACCCACAATACCCTGCGAAACAGCGTCATAATAATAATAATAATAATAATAATAATAATAATAATAATAATAATAAATTTTACTGAAGCTCAAAATAAATGCAAATGTGATGCCCAGAAATGATCAAGCGTTGCGTCACTACCCACAATACCCTTGCGAAACAGCGTCATAATTACGTACTTGAAATCTTCTCCTCTCACGGGTTCATCCTCGAAAAATTAAACCAGTTTTCTGTACTTTGGTGTAAGAAAATGCCCTTAATTTTTGCGTATTTAATCCTCCGTCATATCCTTTCAGCGTTTCCTCTCGGCTTGCCATAATGCCCAGATTGCGTAGCGGAGCCCAAGATCTGTGGATCTCCGGTAAAACCCGAACAATGGAACCCAGCATCCGAAGAGGGTAGGGAGCCAGGGTGGGGGGAAGGGTGGGGGCGATGGGACCCAGCCTCCTCCGACGGGGGACAATGCAACTCAGCCCAAAGACTCTTTCGGGCTTATGAAACACAGCTGCTTCACATTATCTCCCCTTATCCTTTCGATGTGAATTAAGGACCCGCCGGGTATTTGGTCGGGGGTGTTATTTTGGGGCAGGGGGGTTAAGAGCAGACGTTAGCGGTTTTGGTAAGCAGGGTAGAAACTGATTTACAGTACGTTGTTATCTTTTGTAAATCTTCTCTTACGATTCAAAATCCGGATAAAAGGGAGGTGGCGTTTATATTCAGTTATGGAAATCCACAGTGTGTATTATTAGATTGACGCTGGATATTGGTGTGCTTGCTTTGTAAAATCCTTTCGCTTTTGTCAATTAAATTTCGAATAAAGACTTTTTTTTTTAGTTCTTGAGGATAATTGATGTAATTCAGTTTTTCGTAAATAATTTCCTTTTCTACTTTTTTTCCCTTATTTTATTCTGAAGGTCTTTGTTGCTTTTGTTTGAATGAAGTTAATTGGTTTATATATACTTTTATTCCTGAAGTTTCTGAACCTTTGTTGAACGTGTGTTTGTGTGTGTGTGAGAGAGAGAGAGAGAGAGAGAGAGAGAGAGAGAGAGAGAGAGAGATGAGATGTTACCTTTGAGTTTCTGTTGCGATAGCAAGTTTACGGGTATATATGTTGGCCTTTTCCAAATGTCTGGAGAGAGAGAGAGAGAGAGAGAGAGAGAGAGAGAGTCTGTGTTTGTTTCCAACATCTGGCAAAACTGTTGTTCGAGGACAGAAATTAAGAAGGGAAGACGTTGTCACAATGGCTCCCCAGAGAGCCAACAGTTGAGGGGGAAATTAGCATTACCTCTCTCTCTCTCTCTCTCTCTCTCTCTCTCTCTCTCTCTCTCTCTCTCTCTCTGTAAGTGGAGTCATTTGTTATGATTAGCGAGTTTTGTTTCCCCCAGGTCCCAAGCCCATCCCATTTAGAGAGAAGTAAAAAAAAATATACAATCCGTTTTAATTAGTAATGGGTACATGTAAAAGTGTTCTTCTGTTAAGGCTATTATTATTATTATTATTATTATTATTATTATTATTATTATTATTATTATTATTATTATGTAGCTTCAGTTTGACTTTAGGTGTGCTAAGCGTGGTGCGGTATCCTTTAGTAATGTAACGCTAGTTGATTTAATCAGTCGTTTTGCCTATCAGCTTATGAAAGATTTAGTTTCTTGTCTTTTCCTATTATTATTATTATTATTATTATTATTATTATTATTATTATTATTATTATTATTATTACAAATTTATAATCGCATGAGTCACTAAGCTAGTGAAGAAATCTCATTGATGTCAATGTGTATATATATATATATATATGTATATATATATATATATATATATATATATATATATATATATATATATATATATATACATATATATATATATATATATATATATATATATATATATATATATATATATATATATATATATTATATATATATACTTGTGTGTGACATGTGTTTTTTAATATATACTTACACTGATATCATTATGGACATTATTATTATTATTATTATTATTATTATCTATTCCATTGCTAATGTTTACTATAAAGGAAAAACCACAAGCATCCCATATATTTACTCTGTCGTGTCAGTCGTGAAAGGTTACGCAGCAGCACAGGAGAGGAAACGATGGATGTTATGGCCAGAATAGCACCCACTAAATGGGTCTTGGGTCCTGAGTCCTGGGCAGGGCCTTAATGCCCTTTGTGTAAGATAACAAAGTCTTTCATTCCTTGAGGGAAGGAGGTGGGGGGGACGCTTTTTGGGGAGTAAATTGCCCTTTTAAGGGTTTGTGGGTACGGTTAGGATATTGGAAAAAGGACAATCGTCCCCTAATTGAACTGATCTGTTGGCGTTTGCGTAACTGCAGGGTCCCATGATTTGATGCGCCGTGCTGGACAGACGTTTAATAAATGGGGCGTGAATGAGGTGGGTGATGTTGCGTCACTGGGGAATGGAAGATGGAAGAGAGAGAGAGAGAGAGAGAGAGAGAGAGAGAGAGAGAGAGAGAGAGAGAGAGAGAGAATGGTTGAAATTTTTGCATATTGTTAGGATGAGGAATCACATCGTCGAGACCTATCCCCGTTTAATTGCATGATATTATAATGCATCTCTCTCTCTCTCTCTCTCTCTCTCTCTCTCTCTCTCTCTCTCTCTCTCTCTCTCTCTCTCTCTCAGTTCGTAGCTGCTAGCCACAACAGTCGTATGACCATGAGGCACACAATTCACTGCTTAGATCAACAGGGGCGTTTCTTTTCTGGCCCGGGGATCGAACTTGAAGTTTCTCGTTTAAGAGAGAGAGAGAGAGAGAGAGAGAGAGAGAGAGAGAGAGAGAGAGAGAGAGAGAGACTCCCGAATGATTATCTTTAGATACAGGAGATTGGAAGTAGTTGGAGAGAGAGAGAGACTCCTGAATGATTATCTTTGGATACAGGAGATTGGTAGTAGTTAGAGAAAAGAGAGAGAGAGAGAGAGAGAGAGAGAGAGAGAGAGAGAGAGAGAGAGAGAGACGCTCCCGAATGACGAACGCGAGACGCGGGAGAATGGAAATAGTTAGAAAATCAGGAAAGGAAAGGAGAGAAGTTGGGATGCAGTAACCTGAGAATAAATGGACCAGGCCTAATTGCTCATCACTTAATGACCGTTTATAGGAGGATAATGAGAGCGGTTATGGAAGAGGACTCAGATAGGGTGAGTCAGGGAATTCAAATTCATGTTTCAAATCAGATTCAAGTTCGGATCTTTATTCATATGAATACAAGTAGTAAAAGTGTAATATATATATATATATATATATATATATATATATATATATATATATATATATATATATATATATATATATATTTAAGTACTGGTGAAATAATGAAAATTTTGGAGAAACTTAGATATGAAAATATCTTGCTGAAAAAACTTTTCCAGGCGATTCGATTAGCGTAGTGAAGAGAAGTGAGAAGTAATGTAAAATATCGAATTTAGGCCAAAAGTCAAGCACTGGGACCTATGAGGTCTTTCAGCACTGAAAGGAAAATTGAGAGTAAAGGAGGATTTAAAGGTGTAACAGGAGAAAAACCTCCCAGTTGCACAAAGAAAAGTTGTTAGCAAATTAATCTAATTTCAATTGGTGCAAAGATATACCTTTAACGAATTCCTAAATAAAATATTGTAGAATACAGAGAAATGGAGGTTGAAACGTCATTTTCCGAAGGATATCTTCACGTAGACAAATTGGACGTAAAAGGCAGTAAAAATGATGAACGGGCTTTGGATTTATAAGTGACATTTCCTAAAGGAACGGTTTTGGAAGAAGAAGGGATTAGATTTATAAATGGCATTTCCTAAAGGAACGGTTTGTGTAAGAAATTACGAAGGCGGATAGGCTAAGAAAACTCTTGATTTCATTTAGGGCTTTTTAAAGGATAAATTTGAAGGGATTTAGGAAGAGGGAGATGAAAGTTACGATTGAAAGTCGGAAGGGAAATTAGACGTAAAAAGGAATTATGTGCAACACTTGCAAGACGAACCATAAGAGTATTATTATGAAAACTCGACGCAAGGATGAAAGTATTCATTAAAAAAAACATGAGAGTCAACATTATATTGTTGCTGTAGAAAATTAAAATTAAAATGTTTAAACTTGCTTAAGGAGAAGAACTAAACGTCAAATAAAATAGCGAGTCAAAGGACTCTAGTTATTTAATGAGTAATATAAAACATAACACTTCATATTTCGAAAGCGAGACGCAGCAGCAATTAAAAGAATGACGGAAGAACAACAAAGAAAAAGATATGAATTAAGAAGGGAAGTAAGCAACAGTGATAGATAGAAGGGGAAGGAAAGAGGACGAGGAGAAGGATGAAAGGATTTATGGGAAGGTTATAGAAGGGGTAGAGAGTGTTTGATATGGGAGGGGAGGGGGAAGAAGGGGAAGGGGAAGGAGACGACGGCTCGTCTAATGAGGGTGTGTAGACGAAGGGAATGCGAGAATGATGAGGATTATGATCAGTGCAGGTGGATCTGCTGAAGAGAGAGAGAGAGAGAGAGAGAGAGAGAGAGAGAGAGAGAGAGAGAGAGAAAGGAAACGTATCTTTTTATATATATATATATATATATATATATATATATATATATATATATATATATATATATATATATATATATATATATATATATATATATATATTATAGTTAAAATGTGACAGAGAGAGAGAGAGAGAGAGAGAGAGAGAGAGAGAGAGAGAGAGAGAGAGAGATTTTGGTTACTTCATTATTCCAGGTATCTCTACTGTATCTCTTCATTCCCTGGTGGGAATTGTGCATAACTCCTTGCAGATAACTTGAAATTCCCCTTCCATTCGAGTTTTATCTCTCTCTCTCTCTCTCTCTCTCTCTCTCTCTCTCTCTCTCTCTCTCTCTCTCTCTCTCTCCAGCAGCGTCTTCCCCCGTAATTTCATCTACCCTCATAATCCCATTTCATCCACCTGCTTGTTTCCATTTTGTAGATCTCTCTCTCTCTCTCTCTCTCTCTCTCTCTCTCTCTCTCTCTCTCTCTCTCTCTCTCTCTCTATTGATTACTTATTCGGCTCAATCTCAGTTTTAGTTTTGTGCAGTGTTCTATAATATTTTCTTTATATATCATATTCTCCTTATATATTTTTTCACACTAAAGCATTTGAAAAGAGGTAAAAAGAGAATACGGGAATAAATATCATCCTTGGTATACTGCTTATTCGTATTTATAAATCTTTATGTTATATTCTGTTTTCGAATTTCCCTCAAACATGTTTTGAAACATTTGGAAAGAAGAAATAAATGGGAAAACATTAGAAGTCAGTTTTTTAATTCTGAAGCGAGAGCGGTATTCTAATTTATATTCTTAATGTTTTATTCCTGTTCTTCCTTATACACATCTCAAAAACAGTCGAAGAGAATGAGGTGAAGAATAAGAAAAAAACAAAAAAAACACGGCAATAAAATTCTCCGTTTTCTATCAAGATTCTCCGTTTTCTGTCACACTCACATGACAGCTATACAGACTGAGTAATTTATCTCAGAACGCAAGACAATAAGAGACAAACTTCTCAGCGTTGTCTTACGACAGCAATTCTCCCGGAGGCGATGTCGTTTTCATTTTTTCCCCCGAAGCCTAAGTTCCCCTATATAGGAAGGTCTAGAATACCCTCTAGACCCTGCTATATAGTTCCCCATCCTGGGCCCTTCGGGTTATTTGAAAGATTTTGACAGGAACTTATGTTCGCGAAAGTTGTAGGAATAACACCGTTAGCGTTATTTCGTCTGCTTAGAGGGTGTCTATGTCTTTGGTGTGCTTTGATGAAGAGCACCTGGAGTAGATTATTTATTTTACTTATTTATTTATTTATTTATTGTTATGAATTAGATCTCAAATTGTTTGTTGAACGTCATCTGCTATTACGAAAGCTCGTGCAAAATGAGGTAGTTCTCTGAACTGTTACACACAAAAATAAGTTTCCTAAATTATTACATACAGACACACGCACACACACAAAGTTCCTTGAACCATTAAGCACACATTTACACACAGAAAGTTCCCTGAACTGTTGCACACACACACACACACACACACACACAAAGGTCTCTAACTTATTACACAACACACACACAGTCTTCATCAAAAACGACCCAAGATCGATCCCACCGGGAGAGGGACGACCTTGGGGCCGTTTCCTTTGCTCCTCGTATAGTAGTAGTAGTGAATTAGTTACTTGGTGGGCAGTCAACTGTGGCTGGTTACAGCGTATTTGGGAAAAGGGCGTGAGGCAAGCAACTTCACCCCAAAAGACTTTCCGAAATCCAGGCGCTCTACTGTCTCTAAAGCAACAGCTTCTGGGGGAAAGTGTATATATATATATATATATATATATATATATATATATATATATATATATATATATATATATATATATATATATTTATATATATTTATATACACACACCATAAGTTTTTTCCCCTGAAGAGAAGTTGGCGCCAGATGGTGTTACCCTTCCGGTTTTCTGGAGATGAGATGAGAGAGAGAGAGAGAGAGAGAGAGAGAGAGAGAGAGAGAGAGAGAGAGAGAGAGAGAGAGAGAGAGAGAGAGAGAAACTCACTCACAAATTCTAATAGGATATCATGTCTCCATCCATTCTTCCATTGTGCATCCCCCTTTCCTTGTAAATGGGAAAGAATCGCATGGACGATCTTGATTCATTGTGGATTGAAAGCGAGAGTTGAAGGAAATATGTTTCTCTCCCTTATTCCTTTTCCTCTTCGTCGACGCAGAAGAAGAAGAAGAAGAAGAAGAAGAAGAAGGCGATTCTTCCGTCCTGTTTGTTGTTCTTTGTGATTGGGTACTCTGAATTCTTGTTATCTCATTGGGGCACTAATTTTCGTTTGTGCGTTTGTGCGTTTGTGCTTTGTTGTTGGTTTGTTTAAGTTTGTTTATTATATCTTTTGAGTCGTAGGCGGTTTGTTCTTCTTTGTGATTGGGTACTCTGAATTCTTGTTATCTCATTTGGGCACTAATTTTCGTTTGTGCGTTTTTGCTTTGTTGTTGGTTTGTTTCAGTTTGTTTATTATATCTTTTGATTCGTAGGGTCAGTATTTTTTTTGTAGGGGTGAATATTTTAAAATATACAGTGCTCTTGTATTTTTTCAACAAGTTTCTGTGTATTTTTTATACATGTATTATCCACAAGGTGAAAGGAATTTTCATGCATTAGCCTACATGCATTACTTAAAAGAGATTTCACGCTTGTCTCGTTTGAGAGAGAGAGAGAGAGAGAGAGAGAGAGAGAGAGAGAGAGAGAGAGAGAGAGAGAGAGAGAGAGAGAGAGAGATGCAGTGTTTTAGAGACTCTATGAGAGAGAGAGAGAGAGAGAGAGAGAGAGAGAGAGAGAGAGAGAGAGAGAGAGAGAGAGACTCTATAAAAGTTCTCACTCTCACAAAAGAATCTCTTTTATATACATTCAAAATAAACAGATAATTCTACATACACGTTTCAAGAATCTGACTGCATGTAATCTTCCCTTCCTTCCCCACCCACCCCTCTGCCTATACTTTCCCTACCCCTCTCCTCCTCCCCCTCCTCCTCCTCTCCTTCCTCGCCTAGAGTCCCCGGAATTTTAAAAAGAGGTGATTTTGAAATGAGGAGGAAAGAAGGAGAGAGAGAAAGAGGGTTTAGAGAGGTTGTGAGGTCAGCTTTAGTTGTGTTGGATTCGAGAAGAAGACTGTTTAGGTAAGATAGGCCCAAATTTAAATAGACGAGTTTCAGAATTGATAAAAAAAAACAAGTAAGAAATACGCCGGAGTTTCTTCGGCGCAGTCGAGTTTTCTGTACAGCCGCTACAGCGTATAATCAAGGCCACCGAAAATAGATCTATCTTCCGGTGGTCTCGGCATGATGCTGTATGAGCCGCGACCCATGAAACTTTAACCACGTCCCGGTGGTAGCCTATCCTATACCTTTGCCAGAAGCACGATTATGGCTAACTTTAACCTTAAATAAAATAAAAACTACTGAGGCTAGAGGGCTGCAATTTGAAAGGTCATTTAAAACTGCCAGACTATTTTAAAACTTAAAAGACTATTTCTAACCAATTTCAACCTTCCGAAAGGCCATCTAAAACCTACCAGACTATTTGAAGAACTATTTACAAGACTATTTCTGACAAATTTCAACATTTTGAAAGGTCATCTAAAACCTACCAGACTATTTTAAAACTATTTGAAAGAACTGACAAATTTTGAAAGGTCATCTAAAAAAGACTATTTGAAGAACTGTTTAAAAGAATTTCAGAAAATTTCAACATTCTGAAAGGTCATCTAAAACCTACCAGACTATTTGAAGAACTATTTAAAAGACTATTTCAGAAAAATTTCAACATTCTGAAAGGTCATCTAAAACCTACCAGACTATTTGAAGAACTATTTAAAAGACTATTTCTGAAAAATCTCAACATTCTGAAAGCTCATCTAAAACCTACCAGACTATTTGAAGAACTATTTAAAAGACTATTTCAGAAAAATTTCAACATTCTGAAAGGTCATGTAAAACCTGCCAGACTATTGAAAAAACAAAAACGATTTCTGACTCAGTAAACGCATCAAAGGATTCCGCCCCTCTAGATAGACAAGCCGATTCGAAACAAGTGTTTTCAGCTTCCGATAAACCTCTCTTTCTCTCTCTCTCAGGTAATGCTGCGGAAATAGTTTTCCGGGAGGAAAAAAAAGGTCAAAGGGGAGGGTTTTAGCGATTGTTGCGGTGGATGATGATGGTGATGATGATGGCTTTCTCTCTCTCTCTCTCTCTCTCTGTATGTACAGGGGTTGGGTAGTGAATATTGTTTGGATGATGATTGCTCTCTCTCTCTCTCTCTCTCTCTCTCTCTCTCTCTCTCTCTCTCTCTCTCTGCAGTGGTTAGGTATTACAGTTAAATCCTTTTCTTGTGATATTTTCCGATTTTTATTTACATTTTGTTTCTCATAAAGAAGTTTGAATGACAGTAAGAATCACGATCATGATAGAAAGTAATAATAGAACTACGATAGCAAATAGTATACTTTGACTATGATAGTAAATGTGATGGCTTTGATGGTGGAGAAAGTGATTGATAGTATGCACCATTACTATGGCAGTTATTACTATTATACTGTGGCAATAAATAGTGTGTGTGATCGTAAAAAATTGCTATAGTGAGCATGGAATTGTATTGGTGTTCTATAATAATAATAATAATAATAATAATAATAATAATAATAATAATAATAATAATTAACGCTGGTAACTGTGAGTTCGGATTGCTGTGAGTTCGGATTGAGTTAATGATCTGTTTTGGTGTTGACGCATTTTAACAAAGGTAAACAATTATGTTTTGTCAAGAAATGTAAAGAATTTGGTAATAATTAGAAAACTGGGGAGATGAAATTATTGATGTACGTACTAAACCTATAGCTTTTGTGGAATGTTGTCTCTTAAGTATTGTGCAGATGATACGTGAAAATGGAGCGATGGTGTTTATGGTTAAAAATCATTTTTATTTAAGGTCTCTACTTTGTTTACAATGAATAGCTTTTCCGTTGGCCTTTGATCCATATTGTGACCCTTGACCTTTTGCACTGGGCGTGTTTCATTAAAGCTAGTCATTTCTTTATTATTTTTTTTTTATTAAAAAGAGGGAACTTTAATTTAACGCCCTTTTTTTCATATGAGACTGGAACCAGTACGACTTTATGAACATGTGATAAGAAAAAATTCTTAAAATCTAAACGCAATCGATTCCGTTGGGGGTAGTGCCGCCAGTGCACCTCACGTCATGCACTGTAGACATTACTTAAGGTTCTTTGCAGCGTCCGTTAGGTCCCTAGCTGCAACCTCTTTCATTCCTTTTACTGTGCCTCCGTTCATATTCTCTTCCTTCTGACTTTCCACTCTCCCTAACAATTGTTTCATAGTGCAACTGCTTTGAGGTTTTCTTCCTCTTACACCTTTCAAACCTTCTTACTGTCAATTTCCCTTTCTTCGCTGAATGACCTCATAGGTCCCAGCGCTTGCCTTTGGCATAAATTCCATATTCCAATTCCAAAAGCAATCGCACGCCACATACGCGCGCACGCACGCACGCACGCAATTAAAAAAAAAAGATTTTAGGCAGACGAGCATCAATTGTATTCAGGCACATCACAGCCGTGAAAAAAAAAAAAAACTCATAGAACACAAGCCTCGCTCGCCTCCACGCACGCAAGCACAAAGAATTCCTTCAAAGAATCCGGACGAACCTTTGCAAGGCCCAGGCAACTGCGTGCAGGAGGTAGGAAGAAGGAGGGGCCTGTCCGGTACAAGAGAGGTCCTATTGAAGTCAGTTTTGGGGAAGAAGCACAGGCTGGTCTCAAAAGGGTTCCCGAGCAATAGAGATTCATGGGGCCACCTCTTTGAAAGTCTTGGAATAGATTTTGCCTGTTAAAGAAATCTTTGGGGAGCTCTCTCTCTCTCTCTCTCTCTCTCTCTCTCTGCCTGTGTGTGTCCTTTGAGACTCGAGGCGTCTTGGTTCTTGGTCTTGTTGGTAAGCTGATGCAGTTTTGCAGGTTTTTGTGTTTTGTTATTCATTTGTTTATTACATTAATAAACAATGAATAACAAAAGGCATTTGTTTATCGATTTATTTGTTGATTCTTGCGTTAGTTTATTTAAACTGTTGGTTTTTTTTTTGGTTTATGTATGTTAATTCAAGTTCAGTTTCTTCCAGTACATCTGCTACGTATAAATTTACCTTGTATTTTTAGGAATACATACATACATACAGACATATATATATATATATATATATATATATATATATATATATATATATATATATATATATATATATATATATATATATATATATATATATATATATATATATATATAGTTATTTTAAAGTCTGACATGCGTCTTTAATATGTAATTAAGATGTGGTGATTTTCCATCGTCTCTGTTGGTTGGGGGAATCCAGAGGTTCACGCCAGGCTTCTTATACCCTTTTTAACACCTTATCACACTTACGGGACATTCTAGCAACGACCCATGCCGGCATAAGGCCAGCTCAGTATAATCCCAAAAAAACAAACCTAGGTGACGGAATAAGTAGAAGACTTATAGTAGAAACACCACCAGCACTGAATTACTACGGCAGTGACAACATAATAATACTAAAATGATATCGCCATTATAATTTTAATGGTTTTTTTTCTTTTTCGATCGGCAGTCTTTAATTATGTAACTTTATGGTTTATCTTATGGCTCTTGCCGTGATGTCACATGACGGAAGGGACACGTGAGTTACAAAATTAGATTTTAGCTGTCTCTCTCTCTCTCTCTCTTCACACACACACACACACACACACACACACATATATATATATATATATATATATATATATATATATATATATATATATATATATATATATATATATATATATAACGCAATCTTGCGCCCACTACCTACCTAGATTACAAACAGATTCTCTCTCTCTCTCTCTCTCTCTCTCTCTCTCTCTCTCTCTCTCTCTCTCTCTCTCTCTCTCGACCATAAGATTACACACACACGCACACACTCCGCTTTATCAGCAGAGCACAGCTGGCAGGAATAACTTCGAAAAATAACTCTCCAGCAAGGTTATGTCTCCCCCTTTTTATTCCGGCGGCGATAAAACTCGGAAGAATCGCCGTCGTTTGTGTGTTAATGCAGATAAGTTTTGGGGAAGTTTGTTTGTTCGGGTTACCGTAACAGGTATTGTATGGTCGAGTCAATACGAGGCGAAGGTGTGTTTAACCGGGCCGTAAAACGTGGGGTTTGGATGCCGTAGAGTTTAACGTGGGAATCTCCTTTTGTTAAAAGGAAGTCGTCTGCCAGGTCTTGTGGTAGACTTGACGGTGGTTTATGGGTTTTGAGACAAAGCTGTGGTCTTTTATATCTTTTGAGGCTGTGTGGAGGTGAGCTATTATCGAATGGCTCCGTGCATTGTCTTTTCTTTTAAGTTTACTTGTTATGATATTTAATTCTCTCCACACTACCGTGCCACCTTGGTGTCTATAACCTTCCTTCTTTTAAAAGGGAGAGAAATGTTTTATTCCTCCTTGTTTATTTCGATCCAATCTTATTGCGAAGATAACAGAGAGAGAGAGAGAGAGAGAGAGAGAGAGAGAGAGAGAGAGAGAGAGAGAGAGAGAGAGAGAGATTTAGCAACAGCCTTTTATGGACATTCATTACCCAACCCAGATGCTCAGACGTCCTCTAATTCAAATACAATTCAATGCAATTTTACCTTTCACTTCACACTTAAAAACGGTGAGACACTTGGCCCTAGAGAGAGAGAGAGAGAGAGAGAGAGAGAGAGAGAGAGAGAGAGAGAGAGCCTCCTTGCACAAGTGAGAGTGAATAAGTCATGAATTGGAGGGTCTTCAGAGGAGGTGACGGGACAGATTTTCCTGATTATTAACATGGGAATATCTCCCCTCCCCCCCCCCATATTAAAAGCCGTGTCCGGCCACCATGTAGTTTTGTGTCCTTTAAGGTGTGTCGTGTCCTGAATAGGTGTATGTTTCTGTATGTTTGTATAGAGTGTACAGTTTATCTGTATATTTACAGTGTATATTTATTTTTGTGAATTGTAAATATGTGAAATTTGAAGTAAAAGAATTCTTAAATGTTTTTTACAATATGTATGCCTTTACAAGCACCGGAGATTATTTTATGTTTAAGTTCTCATTCATTTTTGTGTAGGTTATTAAGTTTTTGCATATTTGTGAATGGGTTTTGCATGGTGAGGAGGTTGCAATAAACACTAAAGCATGTTTTTGTTTATATGAGATGTCGTCTATACGTGTAAATACAAATTGCTTATACAGATGTATATGTATATATATATATATATATATATATATATATATATATATATATATTATATATATATATATATATATATATATATATATATATATATATATATATATATATATATATATATATATATATATATATATATATATATATATATATATATATATATACATACATACATCATCGAACATGTCTTTATCCCAAAGAAACTTCTTACTATATGAAAGCCATTAAATGTATTAAGAATTTTCAGTGGACGTGTCTCAAGGGCATTCTTACCTCTTAAAATTGACCAGATTATAGATCATTGGTAAAGAACATGATGCTCGTATATTTCAAGCCCAAATATCGGTACAGTTTCTTTGATATGTATATTGGTTCTACTTGAAAATTACAGTTCGGCATAGACTTAGATGTCACCTTTGAAATAGTTTTGCGAGAATATGTCGATCGTCACGTGTGCGCGCACAAACACCCACACATACACACACTTATGTATATATGTATATAAATATATGTATGCATATATATATATGTATATATATACACACAGTACGGTATGTATATGTATAAGGGTTTTGAAATTCATTCCATACATTCAAATTTACTTAACGGTTTGTTTACTCACATTTATTCATATTTTATAATATATAATATAATGCAATATGATTTAAATTTTTAAAGTTTTTTCACTATTTATGTAATTGCTCTTCATTATTTTAATAAAATGGCTGTGTTTACCCTGTCTTTTCTTACATAGGTTCTATGATGGTACCTTGCTATTTTTCGTAGTATTTGGCTAGTTTGCCCTCATGTATATTACATATATATATATATATATATATATATATATATATATATATATATATATATATATATATATATATATATATATATATATATATATTTATATATATATATATATATATATATATATATATATATATATATATATATTTATATATATATATATATAATATATATAAATATATATATATATATATATATATATATATATATATATATATATATATATATATATTTATATGTATATATTACATATATGTGTATATATACATATATAAGCAATTTGTATTTACATGTATAGACTATTTCTTATATGTACAAAAAAAACATGCTTTAATGCAAAACATATTCAGAAAAATGCAGAAGCTTAATAATTTACACAAGAATGAACGAGAACTGCTGTAAACATAAAATAATTTCCGGTGCGTATAAAGGTATACGTATTGTAGAAAACATTTTATAGATTCTTTTACTAAACATTACACATATTTACATTTCACACAAAATATATATTGCAGTTGTCGTGTGTGTGTGTGTGTGTGTTTTTTTTATATAATTTTAGTCTTACTGTTTAAATCATTGTATTTTCTTTTCATGGTAGGAATGCTGTTCTAATACCAAAGATTTCCTTTGTTCAAGTTCTGTTGAAGAAATTTGAAATTTTGTAT
>NC_089787.1:26155623-26170623 GCF_040412425.1 Macrobrachium rosenbergii | reverse complement strand
AGAGAGAGAGAGAGAGAGAGAGAGCGCAAGGAGTGCCCAGCGTGGCTATTACTGTCTGAGTGATAATGTCGGGAGAGGCGTGATTTGTGATTTACTTGAGAGACTGTACAAAAAAAAAAAAAAAAAAAAAAAAAAATTAAAAAATGTTGCCGCGATGTTGGCGCCATGTTGGCGGTGATTGTGCTTGGTTTTTGTTGGGGATGTTTGCTTTCTCTGGTTTTGTGGGTTTTTTTATGGTTTTTTCTCTCTTTTTTTATGATGTTTTGGGCGATGTTTTTCTGTCGAGGTTTGCATCTGTACAGAGCAAGGATTGTGCTTGCATTTGTACTAAAGAAGGATTATGCTTACATGTGTTCAAAAGAAGGATTGTACTTATATCTGTACAAAGCAAGGATTGCGCTTACTTTGCGTCTGTTCAAAGCAAGGATTGTACTTACATCTGTGCAAAGCAAGGATTGTAATTGCATCTGTACAAAGCAAGGATTGTACTTGCATATGTACAAAGCAAGGATTGTACTTGTGTTTGTACAAAGCAAGGATTGTACTTGAATCAGTACAAAGCATGGATTGTACTTGCATCAGTACAAAACAAGGATTGTACTTACCTCTGCACAAAGCAAATATTTTACTTGCATCAGTACAAAGCAAGGATTGCACTTGCATCAGTACAAAGCAAGGATTGTACTTACATCAGTGCAAAGCATGGATTGTACTTACCTCTGTGCAAAGCAAAATTGTACTTGCATCTGTACAAAGCAAGGATTGCACTTGCATCAGTACAAAGCAAGGATTGCACTTGCATCAGTACAAAGCAAGGCTTGTACTTGCATCTGTACAAAGCAAGGATTGCACTTGCATCAGTACAAAGCAAGGCTTGTACTTGCATCTGTACAAAGCAAGGATTGCACTTGCATCCGTACAAAGCAAGGACTGCTCTTGCATCAGTACAAAGCAAGGATTGCGCACACTTTGCATCAGACACGCGAGGACTTTGCCCATCGTAAACAAGTTCCTTTGTCGCATCGTTTCCTATTTATAGTTCATAGGTAATAGGTACTGGAGTACAGCAAGCCTGCTCTAGCCCTTTGATCATTAATTGGCTGTTTTTCCATAGCATTTGCTGTTGTTTGCGTCCTCCTCTTGCTGTCGTTGGCTGTTATTTTGCTGTTAGTTTGAATGTTCGTATGTTTTGACTTGGTTGTTTTTTGTTTGCAAGCATAGGAGGAACTTTTGTTTCTTTTTCATATGTTTGTGTGACTTTGTGTGATAGTGCGGTGTAGGACTTTTTTTTTTATTTATTTGTGTGACTTTGGCAGATAAGGCGACTTAGGGTCACAGCAGTTATGATTGTATTCCTCGCTGTGTTGATGTACTTTTGTAACTTGTAGATTGGGTGATATCAGGTTACAGAGAAACTTGTAATGTTTGCCCGTCTTTTATGTATTTGTGTATTGTTATTTTGTGTCGGGTACGTCAGTTTAGGTTACAGTAAGGTGTAGTGTTGCTTCTCGGTTATATTCCTGCGTTTACATTTGTGTTTAATGCTTCTCAACAATATGATTTCTTTGTTTTTACACAATAAATTTTGTGATTTTTCTTTTACGCTGAGAATAGACTGAGACTCTCGTTTCAATGTCAAATTGCAAGTGAGGCATCAGAAACTCAGTCAGAATCCCGTGCTATTCAGAGTATTTATCGCACTGACATTTGTCAGAGAGCAGACGCCGTTAATCACTCGTCTTAAGAGAATGGTTTCACCCTCCAAGTAGATGTCAGTGATAGGGTATCGGCGTCCTTCAGCTAGCCAAACATTGCCACAGATTGAAATATGAGTGTGTAAGGGAGCACTGGGTGTCTTCTTAATTCCTGTTGGCTTTGGGGCTCGTATTTGTGTGTATGAGTAATTTATGTAGATGTGCATACATACACACGTGTCTTTATGTGTGTATATATGTGTGTATGTATATATCTGTAATTTATATGTATATATGTAGATATATATATATATATATATATATATATATATATATATATATATATATATATATATATATAGAGAGAGAGAGAGAGAGAGAGAGAGAGAGAGAGAGAGAGAGAGAGAGAGAGAGAGAGTAGTTTGTGCGTGCGCTCGCGCGTGTGCTTAAACAACTGGGACACTTCCTTTGATCAATTTACTTCCGACTGAATTATTGGAGAGAGAGAGAGAGAGAGAGAGAGAGAGAGAATAATAAGTCAAGACTGTTTTTGAGCGCAAGGACTTTTACATACAAACGCCCAGAGAGAGAGAGAGAGAGAGAGAGAGAGAGAGAGAGAGAGAGAGAGAGAGAGTCTGACTCATTTTTCACGAGAATTATCTCCCATAACGACAAGATGATGCTTTAAACATTGTTCGGAGGACAAGGACGGAGGAGATAGTGTGCCGAGAGAGAGAGAGAGAGAGAGAGAGAGAGAGAGAGAGAGAGAGAGAGAGGAGATGGGGATGTGGGTTGAGAAAGCCTCTTAGCTGCCTTAGGGATGTTCTTAATCGCCTTGGGGAATGACGCCTTCTCCCTCCTCCCCACCCCCCCGACATTGCCCCGTCCTTTCCCCTATTCATCCCCCCCCCCAAAGTGATACTCATTTCCGCCGTGGGAGGGATTTGAAGTTATTTCTTACAGATTTCTAATATTAAGCAATACTGCTTGTACTCATTATTACTAGTTTTTTTTTTTTTTGGTATGGCACCACATGGGTAAGAGGATTAGAGATAGTTGCTAGCTTAGATACTATTACATGTGATAATACTCTCTGTTTGGCAACAGAGAGAGAGAGAGAGAGAGAGAGAGAGAGAGAGAGAGAGAGAGAGAGAGAGAGAGAGAGAGATTAACATGTCAACATTAGCCAAACTGTTTTTGAGTAATGAGTGGCCAAGAAATCAACAAAACTTGTGTTGAAAGTAAAGGATAAGACATTTGAGAGAGAGAGAGAGAGAGAGAGAGAGAGAGAGAGAGAGAGAGAGAGAAATATAAACATGTCATTATATTACCCAAAATATTCTTGAGTAATGAGCGGCCCTGAAATCGACAAAACTTGTGTAGAAAATGAAGGAAATGAAGACATTTAAAAAGAGAGAGAGAGAGAGAGAGAGAGAGAGAGAGAGAGAGAGAGAGAGAGAGAGAGAGAGAGAGAGAGATACATGTCAAGACATTTACTCTTGAAGAGAGAGAGAGAGAGAGAGAGAATGAACATGTCTTCTCCAAACTACTCTTGAGCAATTACCCAAACTACTTTGAGAGAGAGAGAGAGAGAGAGAGAGAGAGAGAGAGAGAGAGAGAGAGAGAGAGAATGGACATGTCCCTACAATACCCAAACTATTCTAGAGTTGTGAGTGGGCAAGAAATCAACAAAACTTGTGTTGAAAGTAAAGGATAAGCCAAGACATATTTAAGAGAGATTGTAGTATCACCAATCAATCAGAGGTATGAAATGAAGATGAAAGGATTGAAGTCATGTGAGAACATAATTGTGGAAGGAACACAAAGAGGGAATAAACGCAGAGGAGGAACCGACATATGGCAAGATAAAATCAGAAATAAAGACTTGAAACGATGTTTACGCGGGATGGTACTGTTATTCATTATGAATACATTCCTTGATTCCTTGTGGCCATATATATACATGAGGTTGCATGTGTACTAGTTACATATGTATATTTATATATATATATATATATATATATATATATATATATATATATATATATATGTATGCATATATATATATATATATATATATATATATAATATATGTATATATAATTATGTATGTATGCATATATATGTATGTGTGTATATTGCCTGCAGACACATTTTCTATCGTACACTTATCGCCGAATAGCTGGAGTCCAACTTAGTACGTGATAGTCGTAATATCCTATTTAGGATTTATCCAAGCAAAAGCGGATACTACGCTGTGCGTGATTCATATTTTGCGAATTTCTGAGAGAGAGAGAGAGAGAGAGAGAGAGAGAGAGAGAGAGAGAGAGAGAGAGAGAGAGAGAGAGAGAAAGCGCTTCTACGTAATGTAAATACATCATGGGCTTATAAACCGCTTTAATGTATTCCCCAGGAATATGTAATTAGGTTTAGAGCCGGGGATTGGGGATTGGGGATGGGGATTGGGGGAGGAAGGGAGGAAAGGGAGGAGACGGTATTGAGGAGAGAAGAGACAGAGTTAGAAGTTGAGGAAGTGAGGAAAGGGAGGAGAGACGGTATTGAGGAGAGATCAGACAAAGTTGGAAGATGATGAGGATTTGAGGAATGGGGAAGAGAGATTTGAAGGAAGGAGATTGAGGAAAAGAGGAGATGAGGAGGGAGGGATTGAAAGGAGAATGTGAGGAAAGGAGGATAGATGTCAGTACCAGATAGGAATCGAGAGAGTATCCTAGACAACGGCTATAAACACTAGGATGTCTCGAGTAGGGTTCAGGTTGCATAGAGGCTTGTGTTCGTGTTTCAAAAACGATGTAGACGGCACTTCTCTTTACTGTAGATATTGGCTGCGTTAAGGACTCTTCCCAGGTAGTTGGTAATTCAACGGCATAAAATAAATCTATCGGTAAATAAAAAAAAAAACAAGAAAAAATGCGCCAAAGTTTCTTCGGTGCAATCGAGTTTTCTTTACAGCGTATAATCAAAGCCAACGAAAATAGACCTATCTTTCGGTGGTCTCGGTAAAACGCTGGATGAGCCGCGGCTCATGAAACTTTAACCACGGGCCGGTGGTGGCCTGCCCTATATAGTTTTCAGACGCACGATTATGGGTAACTTTAACCTTACAAATAAAATAAAAACTACTGAGACTAGAGGGCTGCAATTGGGTATGTTTGATGATTGGAGGGTGGATGGTCAACATACCAATCTTCAGCCCTCTAACCTCAGTAGTTTGCAAAGCCGGCACAGTAGTTTTCTTTTACAGAAAACTAAAACTAAAAAAGGAATCATACAAAATCTCGAAGTCTCTCTGAATAGTTTTCCTTTTAAATGTATTAGTACAGTGACGTAACTGGGGATATTGCCACATATGTTAGGTATGTGTGCTCACATCCAGATATGCTTCTCCAAAGGACACGACCTAACCTTGACCACCCAGTGGTGCAAAGTGTCTACTAGCAAGATTCGCGGCCAGACGTCTCCGTCCTCTTTCGCACATTGCAGGAAATGTCTCCGCCGGTTATTTCCACATTTCGGGATATTTAAGCCGCCCGAGGAATCCTCCGCCTTCACTGATATGGATTGAGAGAGAGAGAGAGAGAGAGAGAGAGAGAGAGAGAGAGAGAGAGAGAGGGGCAGGCGACTTTTGGCGGAGGCGGTTTTTTTTTCTTTTTATGCTCTGTGGAAATGTTCGACAAGGATCATTGCCATTTGGGTTTGGAGAAGTTTTTTTTTTTTTTTTTTATTTTTTTTTTTGCCAGCACGGGCTCTTGCTTTTTGAGTGACGTTGGCGAAGTTTTTACTCTCAAGTTGATGACGTCAGGATTTGGAGATGAAGTTGTCAAAGTTATTTTTTGTGATGCTGATAGTTTGGAATTAAATTTAAAAAAAAACTATCGAAGTTATTTGGAAGTGACCTAATCGATTTGGAGTCGCAGATATTTGCAGTTAAAGTTGATGGTTATTTGGAGATAATGACCATTTATTTAAATAAGATCTAGAGTTTGAGATGTGTGCTATCAAGTAACCAGTATTATTTGATGCGGTAAATGATGTCGAATAGGAGATGTTTATGTAAAATTATTAGTGTCATTTGGAGGTAAATGCAGTTTATTTTGATATCCAGAGATGTCTGTGATGTAATGGTCAGTGTTGTTTATCAATGTAATAATTTGTCTTAGAAGTTTATGAACAAATTATTAATTTTGTTTTCTGTTCAGTTTTGCGAATTTTCTGCTCTTGATTTTAAATGAGTCAAAGGTGATTGTGAACAATTAGGTCATCAGTTTTAAATTTGGTGGTTTTCTGAAATTCAATGTTAAAGGATGAAATCATTTTCAGTAACTTTTAGTATATTATTTGCTGGTGGGTGCGCTTGCGCTTGCGCAGAAATGAATTTTAAGGGAAGATAAAGCCCTTGATTCGTGAAGTAATGTAAAGATATAAGTCACTGTGTGTTCTGCGTTTTATTTTTCTTGTTATATGAGTATCGTATTCACTCACTTATTAAGTGCTAGCTGGAATAATACAATATATGTATGTATGTATATATATATATATGTGTGTGTGTGTGTGTGTGTGGATGCGAGCCCGCCCGCTCGCTAACACTTGCTTTTTAAGATGCGGGAAAGACCATATAAGCAGCACAAATAAAATAAGATTAAAATACTGTATGATATACACAAGCATTCAAGACTTGATGTCTTTCCCTGCCATCGTCCCCCCCCCCCCCTTCACTTCCCAAGTGCTTGCTGCCTCGCTTCCTCTCCGGGCAAAAGCATGACTGCGAAATTTTCTGGGAGAAAAATTATGCTCTTATGGGTCATTAGCAAGCAAGAAATTCGGTCCCTCCATAAGCTATCTTTTGTTCGAACGTCCATAATGTTTACGTTTTTTTTCCTCCTCCGCTAAAATAGCCTCTGCATAATTTGGTGTCGGATGGATGTTGAGGACGCGATTATGGAAATGATATTCAAATGATGATGCAGGCCGCGTTGCATATTAATTTGCGTGCGCGGTTTGTGTGTTTGTGTGTTTGTGTATGTTCGCTTGTTTGTGTTTGTAGAGTGAAGTAGAGAATGCCATAGAGTATTTGGAGTGTGTTTTTGTCTGTCTTTGGGTATTTGGAGCTATAATGAATGTCTTTGGGTATTTGGAGAGATAGTGAATGTCTTTGGGTATTTGGAGCTATAATGAATGTCTTTGGGTATTTTGGAGAGATAGTGAATGTCTTTGGGTATTTGGAGATAGTGAATGTCTTTGGGTATTTGGAGAGATAGTGAATGTCTGTGGGTATTTGGAGAAAGTGTGTATTTAGAGAGAGATTGAATGTGTGTGGGCATTTGGAGAAGGATGGTGTGTGTTTAGATAGACAGTGAAAGAGTGAGGGTATTGGGAGAGGTCGATAATGTATGAGTTTATTTGGAGGGATATAATATGTTTGCGGGTATTTAGAGGATTTTTTTGCGGGTATTTGGTGGGATATAATATATTGAGGGTATTTGGAGAGAGAGAGAGAGAGAGAGAGAGAGAGAGAGAGAGAGAGAGAGAGAGAGAGAGAGAGAGAAACTATGTCTGAGGGTATAAGGAGAGAGATAATGTATCTTTGAGGAAATTTGGAGAGATTTAATATATATCTGAGGGTATCTGGGGAGATAGATTGTATGCTCGAGGTCATTTGGATAGGGTTGTGGGCCTTGCTTTTGTAGAGAGCATTGATTACTGAGAGAGAGAGAGAGAGAGAGAGACTTGCAGGCAGTTAGAAGAGAGAAAGATTGCAATTACATGCTCATTACTCTTTAAGATACCAAGCATCGTTACAAGCATTTAAACTTAATAATTTACCAAGCACATCAATTCCTACCACTGCAGACGCCATCAGTGGAACTAAGAAGGCACTATATCCCTTCTCGATGGAAAGCATCGGGAGGAAAGACTGAGGGAAGTGAGGGAGGGAGGCCCCTCGCTCCTCCGGAGGCAAATAGGTCAATGAAGGATGTCTATTGTGCGGATGGGAGCACCGGATGAAGACGGATAGTTGTGCGGATAGAGGCGGATGAAGACGGATAGCCGGCTGAGACGTTAGGAGGAAGGAATGACTGGGAAATAATGTTTTGGTGATTTATTGAAGGCAAGTGTGTCTGTGTGTGTGTGTGTGTGTGTGCATTTATTGGTGGCAGAGTTTGAATTTATGGGCCAAAAAGGAGGATGATTGAATAGGATTGAGGTAAGACTTTCTTGCTGGAAATATTTTTGATGAGAGGTACTTGATTCTTTTGTTTATTTATTTAATTATTATAAATATTTATAAAGAAATTATTAGCAGTGAACTCATGTTTAAAGAGGGCTTTGTTACCAAGTTACCTTTTTCAGGATTTTTTTTCGACTATTCAAAACAGAATAATATATAATCAGAACAGAATCGTAGGTACTGCCTTATTTTATTCAACAATATATACCAGTGGTTAAGAGGTCATTGTGGTGATTACAAATATGTTAATATATCTGGTTAAGAGTGACCAATATATATTATGTATATATATATATATATATATATGTATGTATATATATGTATATATATATATATATATATATATATATATATATATATATATATATATATATATATATATATATATATATATATATATATATATATATAAAACAATAGTCAATAGTACTAATATTATTATTAATGAAAAGACGAAGATTACAAATAAATTCTCCTGAACAATCGCCAGTGTTGCTTCATATTTATAATGTGTTGTGATTGCTGTTTAGAATATCTTTGAGTTTGGAGAATTCAAGGGAATTACCGTCCATGCTGTCTGTCACATTCAAGGTCGACAAAAAGATAGAGACAGAGAGATAAGAGTTCCAAGAGAAAGAATTGATCAGGAAACAGGCTGAAGAGGAAAGACGAGAAATTGACAGGTGTCTCTCTGTGGATTGTTCTCCTGTCACTTGTTTTCCTTGGAATCTATAACCCCTTTTCTTTCTAGAGGCGAGGCTGTGAAGTTTGAAAAGGAAAGACAAGGAATTGACAGATGTCTTCCTATGGATTGTTCTCCAGTCATTTGTTTCCATCGAAATCCATAGCGTCTTGTCTGTCAAGAGGCGAGTCTGTCTCTTCTCTTGGACCTCAGGCTGATATTTTTTCTTCCAATTTATTTTCACTGTACCTCCTTTCATATTCCCTTTCTACCATCTTACTCTCCACCCTCTCCTAACAATTGATTCATAGTGATTCTGGGAAGTTTGACTCCTGTTACACCTTTCAAACCTTTTACTGTCAATTTCCATTTCAGCGCTGAATGACCTCATAGGTCCCAGTGCTTGGCCTTGGGCCTAAATTCTGTATTCAGTTCATTTCAATCCATTTTAATTTCGTGACAATCTGACCTGGGCTAGATACGGACATCAAGTTGCCCTTACCGTTGGGCTTCTTCGTTTACTCAAAAGAATTTTGAGATTTTTTTTTTTTTTACACTTTGCTCTATAACTTCTGTAACGTCATTTGTACGGATACCGAGACTGGCTAAACTTCAGATAGAGGTAGAGAAAGTAACGTACTGACGGCTAGGTAAACAGTTGCGAATTGGATACGTCATTGAAACACAGAGGAGGAGTGAGAGTCCCAGGTGTCAATCGAAGAAACCGATCTATTGATCTTGCTCTGATGTATATTGTATACTTTTTGAATTGTATATTCTGTTTCGTTATATATAAATTAATGTATTTTTATTTGATGAACAGACTTAAATAAAAAAGATGAGGTTGGTTTATAATACTACAACTTTTACTATTTATTGCTGTTCAGTGTTATAATCTACATATTATTATTATTATTATTATTATTATTATTATTATTATTATTATTATTATTATTATTATTATTATTGTTATCCAAGATAAAAAAACTGTACTCCGATCAGTGACTTTCATTTCCTCCGCCTCCAATCGAGTGTCATATTTCCACTTGTTATTAATATCCACTCCCTTTTGTCCCCCTCCCTTATTCCCCCTTTATCCCCCGCCTCTTCCTTTCCTCCACCCCCTCCTAAACCGACACCCAAAAGCTCCCCTCCCCTTCTCCAATCCTCCTATCATGCCATGCCGGAACTAGTCGTCTCTCCCGGAACGGTCTCTCTCTCTCTCTCTCTCTCTCTCTCTCTCTCTCTCTCTCTCTCTCTCTCTCTCTCTCACATACCTCTCCTTTTTATTAAAGGAACACCGACTGAGGCGTAGGATTATGGGGGATTATTAAGACGTCTTATTGAAAGAATCGGGGCATTTAGCAATTAGGCGTCGCCTTCCTTTTATTATGGGGGTTAGTTCGTTTGTCCCTTTTTTTGTTTGTTTGTTTGTGGTCGTTAGCCGTTTTGGAGGTTTCTGTTTGTTAGCATTTGTTCTTCAGTGTTTTAGATGTATTTGTTAACTAATTTTTCTTTATTGGATGCTCTAGTGTCCATTTTTTTCATTTCTTTTAGGGTATTTTCTCAGTACGTAATAATTAGAATTAAATTTTTCTTGGTCTTTCTAATGTTTGTAAAATTTTATATTGTTTATTTATTAGAATTTTGTTTTATTAATGGCTATCGATTGACGCATAATGCTGTGGCATTTCTTCACTATTTTTCTTAGATTCCCTCAAGGTATTTGTCGTAATTATCCTTATTGCTGTGAGGTACTTTTTGTCCATTTATGGAACTCTCTCTCTCTCTCTCTCTCTCTCTCTCTATATATATATATATATATATATATATATATATATATATATATATATATATATATATATATATATATATATATATATATATATATATATATATATATATATATATATATATAAACACAGTCGAACTTTATATTTTATATCAGTTAACAACTTGGGGGACTTTCAGGCAACACCATCATCTGAGAAGGTCAGTGTTTACTTCTTTCCTTTTTTCTCCATTTCCCATCTTCTGTGAAGCTCTCTGCGTGTTTGCCCTTCTTGTTTGCCAGTAAGCGCCGGTGTGTCAGAATTCCTGTAAGGAAGGCTTACTCCTCACTGAGGAGTCCTCAGTTTGTCTTTTATGGAGAGTCTTTGAGGGGAAGGAGTTGAGGATGTCTCATTCAGGTCGCGGACTGAGTGACAGTTTGTTTACTGGTGGCGTTTAGCGTGTCACGCCTCCCTGGAAAACTTGTTTGTTTGTTTGTTAGGGTATGATTAAAAAAAATTATAGTTATAAAAAAATATAGTTTTTTTTTTAGTTTGCTTGGAAGATTTTTTTATTAATTTAAATGTTTTTTTGTCAGGGTATGATTAAAAAAGTTATAGGTATATAAAAGAATGTAGTTTTATTTTTAGTTTGTTCGGAAGATTTTTTTTATTCGTTTGTTTGTTTTTGTATGTTTGTTAGGGTATGATTAAAAAAATGATAGGTATAAACAATTTTAGTTTTTTTTTTAGTTTGTTGGGGTATGATTTACAAAAAGAATTATATTTAAAAAGAATTATAGTTGTTTATTATTGTGTAGGTTTGTGCCTTTTAGGGTCGTTTGTGATTTTTAATAGAGAATTATAGTTTAAGCACTTTTTATTACTAACCTAGAGATTGTAGTACACGAAGGTTATTGTGTATTTCATATATTTTTCTTGTAATGTATTAGTTTAATGTTTTACATTAGAATTCTATTATTATGTATATCACGTATTTTTCTTGTAATTTATTAGTGTAATTAATACATTCGGCGTTGATGACCTTGGGAGTTATGACGCCAATTTTATATAAAAAAAATCTGTCTGTCATATATGTAGAATTTATGTACAATTTCATGTTTAATTAAAGAAAATTCTTGCATAAAGACAATACCGATCTGTTATTTCAAATTAACAGCCAAGGCAGTACATAAGACTACATTATCGACAGGCGCGACTGGAATCTCCCCCTCCCCCCTCCCTCCCCTCTCCCCCCTCTCCATATTGGTCACGCCAATGGAAATGTTCTTCTGAATAGAGATTAAACGTCATCTTCCCCTCTTCCCGATTTATCGCAGTGCGCCGATTTCGATGTACATCGGGGCAACATGTTTTTGTGATGGGCAAGAAAGACGCCCTCTCTCTCTCTCTCTCTCTCTCTCTCTCTCTCTCTCTCTCTCTCTCTCTCTCTCTCTCTCTCTCTCATTTTAAAGGCCATATTAGAAAGACACACTGGCTGTCTTGACCCCGCTGGCTCTCTCTCTCTCTCTCTCTCTCTCTCTCTCTCTCTCTCTCTCTCTCTCTCTCTCTCTCATTTTTATGTCCGTATTGGATTTTAATGAAGCCTGTCAGATCGGGTCATACGCTGAAGCAATTCCAAACGTGACGCGTCGGGAATTGCACGACTTCTTGGAATGGTTTGTTTAGACAGTTTGGGATTTTATTCTAATTTTTTTTTTTTTTGTCTGTTGGATAGAGACATTAAAATTGTTTTTAAGTTACTTCATGACATTTTGTGTATTTTGTTTGTGTAATAATAATAATAATAATAATAATAATAATAATAATAATAATAATAATAATAATAATAATAATAATAATAATAATATGCAGTACAAGATTTTAGTAGTGGTCGAATAATAATAATAATAATAATAATAATAGTAGTAGTAGTAGTAGTAGTAGTAGTAGTAGTAGTAGTAGTAGTAGTAGTAGTTTTGATTACCTGCAGTAGCAACAGTAATATCAGTTTTATTATCAATATAAAATAAAAATTGTACAGGATCAGATCCGAAAAGAAATCTCCCTTCAGTAAACAGACGTTGAAGGTTTAATGAAAGGATTAAAAAGATGGAGGGGAAAAATGAACTGTTTACGATTTCTCGCGAAATTAAGTTTATGCTAAAAACCCGCAATTTTGTGGATGTTTATATCTCTATATAAAATGCAAATAGAAATAAAGTTGAGTGAAGTAGATTAAAAGGGAAATCATTTTAATTATACATCCAGATTGAATTTAAGATTTTGCTCACAGAATAACGAAAAGAGATTGAATGTAAAATTTAGTTCGCAACAAAATGAGAACGCGATGACGCTAAATAAAGATCCCGCAAAAATTGCATCCGGGAAGGGAGAGTTATTTTGATGTTAAAATGCCATCAACCTGTATCGCATGGAGAGGACAAACCACCACGGGGGAACTTGTTGCACGTCGCGTCTCAAAGGCTCCTCTTCAGGTTAATGGATAGACTTCCAAACTTCATGTTGGGGAGGAAGTTTTTCTTGTATTTTTTTTTTTTTCAACTTCCGACTCTTGATGCAAAAGCTGTCATGGCAGGTCGTCGTCATCTGATTTTTCCCCTTGTTTGTTTGATGTCGAAAGGGAATGGACTTTGAGGTTTGGGCTTTGGTTGGGTGGACTTCAAGTCCGCGTGCAGTGGGACTTGAAGGACTTGGTCAGAGATTTAGTAGGTAATGGGTGCATGGTGTTATATATATGTATATGTGCATATATGTATATATATACAATTCTTAATTAAAAACTATAGAAAAACAAAACCAACATTAAAACGCGAATATTATTTATTGTAATATATATATGTATATATATACATATATATAATACAAATTAATTATTCATATATATATATGTATATATATACACTGTATATATATATATATATATATATATATATATATATATATATATATATATATATATATATATATATATATATATATATATATATATATATATATATATATATATATATACACACACACACGAGTATATACACACACAAAAGTTAACCCCATAGCACTTAGCTCTGTCGACATACACACCACTCCTCTAACAGTGATGTGTAGTAAAAACACATTTTATTGTTATGGTTTTTATTTTTTTTTTTTTTTCAGGTGTAAGTACATTACCATTTTTTCGTTATGAAATCACGAACTGCTCGTACTTGCCTAAATATTTTGCTGTTAGACAACCACGAGTCCATTAAATTTCAAACAGGGCGAAATGTGTTTTCAGAGAGCCAAGGCAAATACGACAAGTATTAATGTACTGTAATATATTGTAGTACTTTTCCATCCCCCGTCTTTCATTTTACCGTTTCGCCCCGGAGAGAGGTAGTGCCATGTGGTGCACTGTAGGCATTACTTCAGGTTCTTTGCAGCGTCCCTTCCCTAGGCCTCTAGCTGCTGCAACTCCTTTCATTCCTTTGACTGTACCTCCGTTCATATTCGCTTTGTTCCGTCTTATTTTCCTCAGTCCTCTCCTAACAGTTGGTTCATAGTGCAACTGCTTTGAGGTTTTCCTTCTTTTACACTTTTCAAACCTTTCTACTTTCAGTATTCCTTTCAACGCTGAATGACCTCATAGGTCCCAGTGCTTGGCCTTTGGATAGAATATATATATATATATATATATATATATATATATATATATATATTATGTGTATATATATATCCCATTTTTACCGTTTCGGAAATTGCAACGAAATGAGATTTAAAAGACTCGCAGTGTTTGTTTTGGTATGTTTGTGCGTTTGTGTGTCAGTGATGCTAAGGTGATGGGGATTTTGGGAAATGTTGGAATTTCGTTAATGAATGAATGTAATTTGTTGCCCTGATTAAAATTGGAGGGAGTTCGGATTGAGTTTGTTCGCTTTTGTTTAATTTGCGGGCATAAAATGCTGTGTCTGTAGTTTTATTAGGATAAATGTATTTTGGAATTTTTTTATCTTTGTAATATATATATATATATATATATATATATATATATATATATATATATATATATATATATATATATATATATATATGTATAATATTTTCCTGGTAGTCAAATTCTCATTTTTCATAATTGTTGAATAAATGTAAATTCCTATGATACTTATCCAGTAGATTTTCCCTTTTTCCTTCTACTGCAGAATTTTTGTCCCTTTTGTATATACTGGAGAATGTTTTCCTCTTTCTTATACTGCAGAGTTAGACTGGGTATTTTTCTAAAGTCATTGTCTCCCAAATTACCAATTAACAGCTGTAGATCCGTTTCAGTCAACTGTTCCATCTCTACATTGTCTGTTCAGTCTATCAGTCTATAAACAGTAGCAGTCAATTGTGTCTGTATTTATTCCAGTTAAAGTTTGACTAACTGACAGATCGGGTCTGAGTGACTGATTATTCCGGTCCGAGTGACCGGCTGATTTGGACTGAATGGCTAATTGATTGGCTGTGAGTGAATGGGTAACTGGATTGGAATGAATCCTTTAGTTTCTACGTCCTATTAATTTGGTTCGATTGGCTGGTTAGCAGATTGAGCGTTGTTTTAGTTTAATT
>NC_089787.1:26148123-26153123 GCF_040412425.1 Macrobrachium rosenbergii | reverse complement strand
CGCACTTTTTCCTGTCTGTGCTTTTTTCTGTCCGCCCTCAGATCTTAAAAACTACTGAGGCTAGAGGGCTGCAAATTGCAATGTTGATCGTCCACCCTCCAATCATCAAACATACCAAATTTCAGCCCTCTAGCCTCAGCAGTTTTTATTATATTTAAGGTTAAAGTTAGCCATGATCGTGCTTCTGTCAGGGATATAGGATGGGCCACCACCGGGCCGTGGTTAAAGTTTCATGGGCCGCGGCTCATACAGAATTATACCCAGACCACCGAAAGATAGATCTATTTTCGGTGTCCTTGATTATACGTTGTAGCGGCTGTACAGAAAACTCGATTGCGCCGAAGAAACTTCGGCGCATTTATTACTTGTTTTCTTTAGGAATGTGCTGGATTGCGAATTCTTTTGATCCGTCCACATATTCAATTCCTCTTTTGTGCTTTCCTTCGTCTGTTCTTCTCTCTCTCTCTCTCTCTCTCTCTCTCTCTCTCTCTCTCTCGCAAATTTTCGTCATCTGCTTCCCTAATTGTTTGTTTGTTTTTCTTCTTCGAGGGGGTTGTTTCAAAGTTGTTCAAAAGACTTCGTTGTTTGTCTCGAAATTCTCATCCGGTCATTTACTTTCCCCCTTCTTGTTTTCCCCATTTTTCCTGTTCAGTTTTTCGTCCCCGTTCAGTTTTCGTTCTTTCTTGACTTTCGTTCGGCTCGAGTTTTGACGCTGTGGGTAATTTGCAATTTTCCAAACGTGGATGTTCTTATTTGTTATTGTATTTCTTCAATGCAGTGGTTGAGATAGTCACTCTTTACTAACAAATGAAACAAATTTTATCTTACGTTCGGATGTGTTTTCATTTGTTGTGCCATAAAATCTGCATCAGTCATCCGTGATGTAACTAAGTCGATTAACCCTCTTGTTATCTTTAAATGTTTTGTATTATTGTTATTTAATGTTATTTTATTTTACTATCATTCTTCCTTCATCTCGTCAGCTTGCTCTCCGAATACCAGTTCATTCTTAAGTTTTTTTTTTTTCATCCTCTCAGTATCGACGTCGATGACCGCAGTCTTTTTTTTTTTTTTTTTTAAGGCAGTTGACTTGAATTCATCAATCTCTCTACATACCCAGACCATGTCATCCCTGTTGTTTTAGGACTGCTTGTACAGGGTAGATTCAGATTTGCCTTCATACTGAATGTTTAGTTTTCTTTTGATTTGTGTACATATGTCTTACATCAGCTGTTTTTTCAGTAATGTTCTTGCTGACTTCCTTCATCCCATATTTGATTGATACGCCCTTTATCATAATACAAATTTACCATCGGATCCCAACCCTTACAAATTTAAGAGTTTATATTCCTTCATTACCCCCCAAAAATCTATACAATCCTTCTTTTCACTCTGAGAACCTTGTACTTGTTTGCGTCCTTAATTTCGTAAAAATAAATAAATAAATAAAAATAAGAAAATAAACTTTCTACCGGCTTTCTCGAGCTTCCAGAATTATTGAAAATCTCCAACTAGCTCCGAAGGATCCCTCTCTACAGTGGTATTCTCCCATAAGACAAATATATAAACTTTGAGCGTATCCACGGTTGCCATAGTGAAGGGGGAGGGGGAAGGGAGAGGGGAGGGTTTAAACCTTTTGTGCACCGAGTATCAAGTTGTTCTTGTCGTAAACTTCTGGGAATTTTTTTTCCTGGCCATCTATACCAAAGTTGTTATGCTGTTGACGTTCATTCAAATTCCAAATGGGGATACATTTAAACTCGAAAGTTCTTGGAATTCATTGGATTCCCGTTCCTCCTGTCGTCTGGATTCCTGTTTGCTGACTTCGTGTCTGCTGGAATAGTGTTTATGGGAATGTTATTCCTCGGTTTCTATCCGCAGGATTCTTCGTGTTATGTGGCCTCGGTTTATGGTTTTAATTGAGTTGGAAGTTTTTGCTTCTATTTTAAGTCAGTGAGTGTTTTTTTTTTTGGCTAAGATTTTAATCTAGTTGGAAATTTTGCTGTGATTTTAATTCAGTGGGAGTTTTTGCTGTGATTTTTATCCAGTGGGAGTTTGAGTTATGATTTTAATTTAGTGAAAGTTTGGCTGTGATTTCAAATCAGTGGAAGATTTTGCTATAATTTTAGTTTAGTGGTTTTTTGCTATGATTGTAATTCAGTGGGAGCTTTGGTGTGTGGGAGTTTTTAGCTAAGATTTTAATCTGTTGGGAGTTTTTTCCAAGATTTGCGAAGCTCATTACTTGGGTGTTGTAATCTTGGTTAGATTTTAAATGAGTTTCTGGTCATCCCATGTGTAGTTCGTATACGTACTTTGTGTCATTGGCTGGTGTAAGCCGTGAATATATATATATATATATATATATATATATATATATATATATATATATATATAATTTATATATATACATATATACATACATATATATATATATATATATACATACATACATACATACATACATACATACATACATACATACATACATACATAGATTTTCATGTTCGCAGTTTCATTGACCTTTGATCTTGTGATGCCAGGGTCTTAAGTCATTGCTGAAGCCACATGACTCTTATTCACAAAAGGAGTTAATCTGTGAAGTAAACTATATATAAATATTCTATTCTCATATTTACATATATATATATATATGTATATGTATATATATATGTGTGTGTGTATATATGTATATATATAATGGGTGGGTGTGTGTAGTTGTTTATTGCCATTGCACCCTCATGGATATTCGCTTTAAATAAACCATTTTGTTAAATCTGTATTTATATATCCAGTTTTATATCAGTAACTTTCTCCCCTCGTGCCATGATGAACACTCTGGCAAACTGAGTCATTTTAATTTTTATTGTGCATTCGTTCAGTGACGGATTTTATTTATATGTTTATTTTTCCAAGCTCGGTGTAAAAAGGGAATACGGACTTATAGAGCACTTAGGTGGTATATTAAATAAAAGCTTGAATTGAGGTTGAAATTATGAAATACATGTCACTCAGGAATTTTTATCGTGGGATGTCAGTGAGAGAGAGAGAGAGAGAGAGAGAGAGAGAGAGAGAGAGAGAGAGAGAGAGAGAGAGAGAGAGAGAGAGAGAGTTGAATAACGTGAAATCTCGAAAGTCCTCAAAGATAGAAGGAGGAATTGACAGACAAAGGGCGAAGTTGTATAATGGTTGAGAGAGAGAGAGAGAGAGAGAGAGAGAGAGAGAGAGAGAGAGAGAGAGAGAGAGAGAGAGAGAGAGAGACCGTGGGGAGGTGAAGTTGAATAAGACTATTAAGGAGCATACAATTAAATCGTTGTCTACGCCCGTCACTTGTGCTCAATGGCTCTTAATGTTTGCTTGCGAGTCAAAGGCAGGTTTGTTTGTTGCAACTGCTGATGTCCTGAGTCTCTCTTTTTTAGTCTTTTGTAAGATATTTTTATTTGTAATTTCTTTGAGGAATTTGTTATTAGGTGTTTTGAAAGGGTGGCTGAATGGAAAAGATGTGTACGGTACCTGATTGTATTTTAATTTTGAATGGTAGTCATCTTTGCGTTCCGCTTCTTGGTTATAAGGTGCTTTAAGGTGTTGCAGATTCTCTCTCTCTCTCTCTCTCTCTCTCTCTCTCTCTCTCTCTCTCTCTCTCTCTGTCGTGCGCTAGATAAAAACACTGTGTCAGCTCCCTCATTGGCCGTGGTAGTTAGGAAAACTGTATTGACTGTGGCTAGCAGTGCCTCGAAAATTACTGGGCGCGTTTTACTCAAACATATCTTATTGATCTGCTTTTCTCTAAGTAAAGTATTCAGTGAGGCTCGAAGCTCTTCTGAAATTATCTTATGCCCCTTTTACCTGGATTATTTTTTAAGATATGTTTTTAGTTTTCTTACTGCATTTATTGCAAGGTATTTAGCCTAGAGAAGGGGTTGCAAGTCCCGTGAAGCCACACGAATCTCGGGACTTAGACCCCCTGGCAGCAGTGTGGTACCTCCCCCTCTTTTCCTTCCCTCTCCCCAAAAAAAAACGCACGCACACGCAAAAATCGGTTTATGCCTTAAAGAGGGTTACAAGCAACGTGATTGGGAACCCTTTTAGTTCCAGACTTTTTCGGTAATAGAATGTACACTCTTTTATTCTCTTTATGTACGAATCATTTTGAAGCACTCAAATATACCTCAGTTTTTAAGTATCAGCGGTAATCGAGATCGATTTTTTTTTTCGGTTTGATCGGAAAATTTTCACTTTTACTTTTGGATGATTGTTATCATTAACATTTTTATCTGTGCTGTCTTTGAACATTTTAAACCATATGTTACTTTTTATGGTAGTTTCTTCATTTTTCATTTAATTTTTCTTTCGGTGTTTCCTAGTACCTTTTTCATAATTATGTCCTCTTTTAATATTGTTTTTTTCCTTAAATATTTTCTGTGTGCCAACCTGGTCATCCCAATCATTTTTTCCCTTTCGGATTTTAGAACACTGATTAGAATGGAGCTGGATTTGGATATTTTCCTTGTTTCCTATTTTCCCCTTTCATTCTGTATCTCCAGCATCAGTTTTTTTTTTTCATTTCTGTGAAGATGAATAGCTTATTTTATTCATCGCTGTCCGTCGCTGACCAGTTGTTAAATTTTTTTTTATTTATAATTTTTTTTATTTCATTTTGTTCAGGTTGAGTTGCTCATTTTTATTCATTTTATTCATCGCTGTTCATCGCTGACCAGTTGCTACAATTTATTTTTCATTTATACATTTTTTTTTGTTTCATCTCGGTCAGGTTCAGTTGCTCATTTTTATTCATTTTATTCATCGCTGACCAGTTGCTACAATTTATTTTTCATTTATACATTTTTTTGTTTCATTTCGGTCAGGTTCGGTTGCTCATTTTTATTCAATTTTCATTTTATTTTTGACCATACAATTTTGTTTTTTTTTAAATTTTTTTTTTTTTATTTCATTTCGGTCAGGTTGAGTAGCTCATTTTTATTCATTTTATTCATCGCTATTCA
>NC_089787.1:26138123-26140623 GCF_040412425.1 Macrobrachium rosenbergii | reverse complement strand
GAGGAGATTGTTGTTAAGGGATTTAAAACTCTTGCGTATCTCATTTGCGACGTTGCGAACTCCATTCGTAAATCTCCTGGAAAGAGATTTACGTAAATCTCTCTCTCTCTCTCTCTCTCTCTCTCTCTCTCTCTCTCTCTCTCTCTCTCTCTCTCTCTCTCTCTCTCTCGTCGAAGTGTGAATGAACGTCCCAGCATTTTATCCATTTAGCTTTTTTTTTTAAGTTCTAATTTATTTTTTTTTAATCTTGAGCGTGATTGTGTGTGAACGGGCCATAATTACAAGGGAACGCGCGGTTGTAAGGTTGACGAGTGCTTGCTTTTGTTAAGGCATGCTTGCCCCATTGTTTGGGAAGCGCCTTTTTGCTTGAGGAATAATTCCATATTGTGTGAGAAACTGCTTGCTTATTTTGGGAAGCGATTGTTTTAGAAATATTTGCTCATTGTTTGAGAAGCGTTTTCTCGTTGTAGAAAGACTTTTGCCGTTTGTTGTAGAATTACTTGGTTACAGTAAACGTAGTTAATGGGTGGGAAGTGCTTGCTTATATAAGAAATATTCGTCTATTGTGTGAGAGGCACTTGCTTGTTTAAGAAATAAACTTGCTTATTGAGAGAATTGCTTTCTTAGTTTTATTAGACGTTATTGTTCATTGTGTGAGAAATGGCTGTATCTTGTGTTCAGTATTGGCTGGATGTGTGAGAAATACGCATAAATTACACACATTCTACAATTAATTGTATTGTGTGAGAAGCTAGAGATAACACAATCACTAGGTAATCACCAGGTCATTGTGTGGGAAGCTGTTGATAATTGTTTGTGAATGTGTACGTCATTGCATGAGGAGTGCTTTTCAATTGTGTGAAAAGCAATTGTGAGGACTCGTTCTTTGTGTGAAGAGTATTCTGTCCTCTTCACAATTTGTAATGAGTGCCTAATAATTGAGTGAAAAAAACCTTCTCAGTTTGTGAGAGCGGCTGGTTTTTTTTTCTAATAGTAAAGGACGTTTTAAGTGATGAAATACTAATTTTTGTGTTAAAAGGACTCGTTACTGAATGAGATATCTTGCTGAAATGCCACAGATTTTGTTTGAACAGTAATACTTAATAATTTTTGGATTGCCTCTGATTAAAAAAAAAAATACTTGCTAACTGATGGAACACCGTTGATTTAAAATGTATTTGACAATTGATGGAATGCCACTGATTGTATTTCAATAGTTTTTGTTGACTGATGGAAGAATACCATTGATTATTTGCGAAATTATGAAGAGAACTTGTAAATTGAAAAAGCACAGGTTTATTGTACAAGAACCGCTTTTCGTTCATATGTCTTCCTTTCCACGTTTACATCATGGGCGTCAATGAGGCCTAGGGCGTCCGCTGGAGGGGAGGGGAGGCCTTTGGGAACAAGCCTTATCCAAAACAATCATCGCGTAATTGGATCACCTGAATTAGCAGCCATTAAGAACGGCGGCCGTAGATGAGCTTTTAGCAATTACCGCCGTAGCCAATCACTGTTCGCCATTGTAATTACTGCCCACCACGGCCGATCGCTGCTGGCTGGACGGCTTCCCATTCTCTCCGGCCGGTAATTTGATGGCGGTGTTTTTTCATTTTTATTTTTTTAACCCCTTTAGCTTCTTCATGACGAAAGGGCTAAATTACTCCGGCGCGGTTTTGTACGAGGACGGTACACGGCAGTGGGATGGAGGGAGGTCGTGAAATGTGGCGTGCGATATGCGTAGAGTTTTTTCCCACTGTCCATTGTGGTAAAATATTACATTACAATGCTCTGAGTTGAGTAGTCTCTCTCTCTCTCTCTCTCTCTCTCTCTCTCTCTGCGAGCTGATTAGGAGATACTGTCGCTAGGCTTCATATTCGGCGAAAGCCCAGTGAAAGAGTAGCGGAAGGATAGCGAAAGCCCAGTGCAAGTCGAATGAAAGTCTGGTGAAGGACTAATGGAAAGCCCAGCGAAAGCCTAGCGGAACCCCACCGAAAGCCTAACGAAAACCAAGCGAATTCCAGCGAAAGCCCAGCGAAAGCTCAGCGAAAGCCCAGCGAAAGCCCAGCGAAAACCAGCGAAAGCCTAGCGAAAACCCACCGAAAACCCATCGAAACCTCAGCAAAAGCTTAGCGAAAGCCCAGGGAAAACCCGCCGAAAGCCCAGCGAAAACTCACCGAAAGCCTAGCGAAAGCCCAGAGAAAGCATAGCGAAAGCCCAGCGAAAGCGGAAGAAGACCAGCAACAAGGAAAATGAGGCGGTTTCGGCTCATCCTGACGGCGGCGGCGACGACGGAGGTCTAAAATTGCATTTCTCGCCGTTGTTGTGTTTGTTCCAGGAAAGATGACTGGAGTCCAGGAGACGCTGAGGAAGGAAGGAAGGAGTGTACGTACGTCTGTGCGTCGGGAGAATTGCCCCGAAATTGGGCGCGTCTTTGTTGTGAAATTACGTCGGCGATGAGGCCTGTAATTGTAATTTGTTTCTCTCTGAAAGAAAATGT
>NC_089787.1:26128123-26133123 GCF_040412425.1 Macrobrachium rosenbergii | reverse complement strand
ATATATATATATATATATATATATATATATATACATATTTATATATATATATATATATATATATATATATATATATATATATATATATATATATATATATATATATATATATTTGTAGGCATTGTACTGTAATGTATGCAAATATGTAGATCATATTTGTTACTTATATAATCACCTTTCATCAAAGCAATAAGTACGACTGTTGAAAGTAATCTCATTGTAATTATGTCATACTCTTTTCTAATATGTACAGTAACTTACAATACATCCAGTACAATAAAACTACTGAAAATTCCATTACACAACCGAGAAACCGATCTCCTCTGCTGCTATTCCTCCTCGACGGAACAAACGGCTGGGAAACATCTCACACGTTCGCCTCATTGCTTTCGGGTGTTTGCGTTATTAGCACTTCATCAAAGGCCGCCCACGCCCATCTGTACGTATAACATTTCACACCCGATATTTTCCCAGCGCTCCTGAAGGATAGCGTTACCGGGATCCTTTTAGAGTGGCTGGTGTTATTATTATTATTAAGTGTTCTTAGGCGCGGCTCCCATTAGGATGTGTGTTTCGTTGGCAAATTCGTTTTGCTGGGAGCTTTCTCTTGTTGTGTTAGGAGGAGATGGTGTTTCGCAAGGTGATACTTGGTCTCTCTCTCTCTCTCTCTCTCTCTCTCTCTCTCTCTCTCTCTCTCTCCTTTTCATGTGAAGGACTTTCAGTCCTGGTTACGGCCATTTGATGGTTTGTTGTATAAGTTCATTTCTCTCTCTCTCTCTCTCTCTCTCTCTCTCTCTCTCTCTCTCTCTCTCTCTCTCTCTCTCTCTCTCTCTCTCTAAATATATTTTTATATATAATATATATGTTTATATATATACATGTGTATGTTTGTGTGTATGTATGTATGTATGTATAATTTGCATAAACTCAAACAAGAGGAACCTTACGTAATTGAAATACTTTATTATTCATAAACGTTTGTAAATGACTGCTAGTTAAGCATTTTATTTGCCACTATAGTTCACCGCTTAATTATTCACTTCCTTGTTTACAAAGACACTTTAGAAAAGCACTCAAGTGCTCTCTCTCTCTCTCTCTCTCTCTCTCTCTCTCTCTCTCTCTCTCTCTCTCTCTCTCTCTCTCTCTCTCGAAATGTGAGGGAAGAAGCAAGTGTTCTGTTCCCGTGACTTTATATACCTGGTCTGGTTGGCCCTGTTCCAAATCGCCCTGGTCTCCATTCCCGGAAAGAAGCCGTTCATTGGCCTCGTTATTTGTAATGAGCAGAAACCCTGGAAAACCATTTTCGTTTGATTTATTTATTTATTTATTTATTTATTTATTTATTTATTTATTTATTTTAGGGAGTTTCTGGTTTCCTGGACTCGCATATTTAACTTTTGTTTTGGAAGTTTTACTTAAATTGAATTTTGTATTGTAACGTGGATTTTGCGTTTGACGTGAGACGAGGAATTCTAGTAGGGATTTGTAATAATAATAATAATAATAATAATAATAATAATAATAATAATATAATAATAATAATGGTCGTGGTCTCTGTTATCGTTTAACTACAGCATTCTTGTAAATTACAACAGTGCATAACATGAAGTACCGTAGTACTAAAGGTAATGGTTTTTTACGTTATTTCTAATAAAAAGAATTGTAAAAGCTTGTAAAACTAGCAACTAATATTCCACCTTTAGTGTTAATAATAATAATAATAATAATAATAATAATAATAATAATAATAATAATGATGATAATAATAATAATAATAATAATAATAATAATAATAATAAATTCAAATCTTTCCATTTTATGCTGATGGGTTCCATACCCTTATTCAGCTTTTATCATATTTATATTTACTAAAAGATAATAATAATAATAATAATAATAATAATAATAATAATAATAATAATAATAATAATAATAATAATAATGATAATAAAAACTTAAAATCATTCCATTCAAGTGTTCTTTTTTTATTTATTTATCTTTCAACTTTTACATCTTATTTTTACTCACCAAAAGTTGAACTTTCTGTTACCCAAGTCAGGCAGATGGATCTTGCCAATCCACGCCCGCATTCGTCTCGTAAGTGGAGACGCCCACGCCCACGGTGGTTTACTCATTACACTTCGTTAACGAGGCCATTAGCCTTTTATGCGAGTTGGGGGAAAAGAATTAATAAGCTGGAGTCTTTGTGTTTTGTGGGAGGTTTGCGGAGGGAGGCCATTCCCCTCTTTACGTTTCGAGGGGAAGGTCGTCTGAAGGTCAGGCTTTGTCTGTGGTTTTTTATCAAGGGAGGTCATTGGGGAAGGTCAGTTTTGTCTTTATTTTTCAAGGGAGGTCATTGGGGAAGGTCAGTTTTGTCTTTATTTTTCAAGGGAGGTGATTGGGGAAGGTCAGTTTTGTCTTTATATTTTTCAAGGGAGGTCATATAGGAAGGTCACTCGTCTTCATTTTTCAAGGGAGGTCATGGGTCACTCGCATTGTTACCAGCCAGGTCTTGACCTTTGATTTAACGGAGACTGCAAACGTTATTACTTATGTGTGGTAATATGAAAATTTGGTTCCAGATAAAATTACTATAGATATCTGAAAATTTCATATATATATATATATATATATATATATATATATATATATATATATATATATATATATATATATATATATATATATATGTGTGTGTGTGTGTGTGTGTGTGTGTGTGTGTGTGTATGTGTGTATGTGTGTGTGTGTCTGTCAGTCTTTAAAAGCATCTATTTTCACATTAGGAACTGTCCAATCTTTTAGTACAATAGATTGTATTTTAGTTAAAATATTGCGTTAGTAGTGGGCAATTTCCACTGTTTGTTTACTTAGAAGATTTTTGTAAAAATTGCCTGAAATATTTTATGGTTTTTGAGCCTCCCGAATTTCCTTGCAATCTGGACTTTCTGGCTCTGAGCCCAAGCTTATGTGGAACAAGTTTTATATCCTATTCGGGCGTTCTTATTGGCCTGGAATATTCAGTGTTACGTTAAACGCGAGAGTTTATTTCCAGTGCGGATATTCTTATTGGTTCGGAATGGCCCATAATATTTTAAAAGGTCGTTAGGTTACAGAATACAAGAATATATTGGCTAGGGATGGCCAGTGTTTTTTCATTGTTAAATTGCTCACGCTTACCGTGGAAAATGTTCATAAAGGAAACTGTTCTTGAATAGATATATTAAAGTTATTATTTTAGCATTTTGCTTTTTAAGGTCGTGATTGAAATTTTTTGAATAAATATATTTAAATTGAAATTCCGTTCATTTAACATTTTTGGGATATTGTATAATTTTTCACAATTACCATTGAAAATACTATTCAGTGAATTGGAGAATATTGTTTTCAAGATGCTATGGAAATTATTCTTATCATTCCGTTAATAAGGAATTTTTTCAAATGTATTTCAATAAAAATTCAATGTGAATAAATATTTAATATTGTATAATTATTACTCAGTTACCATGGAAAATAATAAATGATATATAATGAATAGGTGACCATCATTATCAAGATGATATTGAAAACATTAGCACTGTCATCCAGTTGCAAAATTAAATATTTTTTAATAACTGTAAGAAAGTTATTATACATTTATCGAAAACGTTCTTCGACCACTCTTCGCATGCAATCCAAAATTGACATTCAATCTTTGAATACCGGGCTCTGCAGGGCATTAACCCCCCCAGAACCTTACGATGAAGTAAATATAGGCACCAAGGCAAGTATTGGTTTGCCATTAAAGCAAGAGCGAGTCATTTGAGATGCAGTGCGGCAATATGTAGAGAAATCATTAAAATCCTCAGAGTTCGAAGGGATAATGGCGAGTGAGAGAGCACAAGCGAAGTTTTAAAGATTTGGTTTAGATCGGTGGGATGGTTATTAAGTTGGGTGACTTGGTTATTAAGTTGGATGACTTATTGATGTATGCGGAAGTGAAGCTTGAGAGAACTTGAAAGGATTTTTTTAGGTTTCTGTAAAAGAAAACTGTTGTGCCGGCTTTGTCTGTCCGTGCGCATTTTTTTCTGTCCGCACTTTTTCTGTCCGCCCTCAGATCTTAAAAACTACTGAGGCTAGAGGGCTGCAAATTGGTATGCCGATCATCCACCCTCCAGTCATCACACACACCAAATTGCAGCCCTCTAGCTTCAGTAGTTTTTATTTTATTTAAGGTTAAAGTTAGCCATAATCGTGCGTCTGACAACGATATAGGCTAGGCCACCACCGGCCCGTGGTTAAAGTTTCACGGGCCGCAGCTCATACAACATTATACCGAGACCACCGAAAGATAGATCAATTTTCGGTGGCCTTGATTATACGCTGCAGCGGCTGTACATAAAACTCGATTGCGCCGAAGACACTTCGGCTCATTTTTTACTTGTTTATATCTGATTATTATTCTTATCAAAGAATAATATATCTGATTATTGTCAGACGGTTCTTATACCACTGGGTGCCTTGAGAGGGGGATTGAATAACAGTCACGCCATTCCCCTCTGTACAGTTATATCTCCATGATACTAGCCGTTTCATACACCTTACACATAGTGCTCACCAACAGTGCGTCGAATTCCCTTACACACTGCTATCCAAGAAACACCAAGGAAGGTAGGAAGTTTGGCATTCTCAGGATGACAGGTATGGAAGACTTCTAATTATGTAAAATGAATCACAGGATATTTTTAGTCAGTTTTTTGCAAGGTAGGGTTTTTTCATTTTTTTTGACAGTTTTAGTTAAATAATAATAATAATAATAATAATAATAATAATAATAATAATAATAATAATAATAAAAGAGAAAGTGAGCACGTGTTTTTTACATCCCAGACTTAATAGCAATTTTACGATGGTGTTGCTAGGTCTCTCTCTCTCTCTCTCTCTCTCTCTCTCTCTCTCTCTCTCTCTCTCTCTAATGTTAATAATAATGATAATAAATGAAGAAGAAAAAGCGAGCATGTGTT
>NC_089787.1:26085623-26108123 GCF_040412425.1 Macrobrachium rosenbergii | reverse complement strand
TGCTTTGCAGTTTTAAGAGGCTGTAATGATTAGATACGATTGATATGTATTGAGCTCACCCTAAAGGGATTTGCTTTGTGGAGAACTTTTGTATGAGTTGCCTGGTTAATGTAACCTAAATAAGGAAATTTAAAGTCAAATTTTTAAGTCTCTTAATGATCATACAGTTTCACCATTACCAAAAGATAATGATCATAGTTTAATTACCAAGATAATAATAATAATAATAATAATAATAATAATAATAATAATAATAATAATAATAATAATAATACTTTCCGTTATGTTTTACTTCCATTAGATTTCCGTCGTTTATCAGGTTGCCCCATAATTCTCTCCTTTTATTTGAATTCTTTTTCACTTTTTAGATTTACGGGACTTTCTGTTTTTTTTTCTTATTTTCTCTGTTCTTCATTTGTTCTTCATTTTCCGTACTTTCTCCCTCAATTATATGTTTTGATTTCTCTTGACTGTAGATATTCTCTGTTTAGCAAGACCAGCAGAATTGATAGTGAAACACACGTACACTTACACACATATTAATTATTAATTATATATATGTATATGTATTATATATGTGTGTGTGTGTATTGTGTATACAAATTTTGCATATATACTCCATCACTCTTCGTAATGAGAAACGCATATATATATGTATATATATGAAATTTTTATCCGAGTTATTCCCTCATGGCATCAAAGAGCCCAGCCAATTGAATCGGCCGCTCCTCCCATTATTCTGATTAATTGCATTTCACGATTAATGCACTGCTTATAGAAGGTTATCCACCCGCCGGCAGTTTAGCCCTTATTAGTGGCACGTGCTTTGATGTCCATTCGCGGAGAAGGGGGAGAGAGAGAGAGAGAGAGAGAGAGAGAGAGAGAGAGAGAGAGAGAGCATGTAGAGAGGGTTATATAGCGTTTGTTTGAGGGAGAGTTTGTTTGAGAGAGAGAGAGAGTTATATGTGAGAGAGAGAGAGAGAGAGAGAGAGAGAGAGAGAGAGAGAGAGAGAGAAATTATAGCAAGTGTATTGGGGTTGAGAGAGAAAGAGATAGAGAGAAATGTAGAGAGAGAGAGTATTAGCGTTTGAGAGAGAGAGAGAGAGAGAGATGTATGTAGCAAGCGTATTGGCGGTTGAGAGAGAAAGAGATAGAGAGAGTGTGAGAAATGTATGTAGCGAGCGTATTAGCGAGAGAGAGAGAGAGAGAGAGAGAGAGAAAGAGATGTACAGTAAGTAGCGGGCGTATTAGCGTTCTCACTGGATAACCAGCGTAGGCGTTCGACTCGCATTAGTGTTAATTCAGAGGCGTAGAAATCCCTCGTTACCATAAGTGCATTAATTAGGGCATATTGACCCCGGAACGTATATCTGTGATGAGTTGATTATAATTAAATTTCTAGTCTATCCGTTTATCTCCCACTGATGAAGTTCTGATGAAATTGGTGATGGTCATTTTTAGTTTTCTGTAAAAGAAAACGATTGTGCCGGCTTTATCTGTCCGTCCGCACTTTTTTCTGTCCGCACTTTTTCTGTGCGCCCTCAGATCTTAAAAACCACTGAGGCTAGAGGGCTGCAAGTTGGTATGTTGATCATCCACCCTCCAATCACCAAACATGCCAAATTGCAGCCCTCTAGCCTCAGTGGTTTTCATTTCATTTAAGGTTAAAGTTAGCCATAATCGTGCTTCTGACAACGATAGAGGCTAGGCCACCACCTGGTCGTGGTTAAAGTTTCATGAACCGCTGCTCATACAGCATCATACCGAGGCCACCGAAAGATAGATCTAATTTCGGTGGCCTTGATTATACGTTGTACAGAAAACTCGATTGCGCCGAAGAAACTTCGGCGCATTTTTTTACTTGTTATATGGTTTTACAACATTATGATACATAATGTCACTGCACGTTGAGATTAATTGTGAGTACATTGTTTTGGTATCCAACCATTGTCTTCAACTCTTGTTAAGAGGAGCATATTCTTATTTTCTTGAAAGAGCGTTGTTTAAGGTGTGCTGAGTTACAGAGATTACATCTCAATTCGTTGTTGAAGGTTTGTGCCCATTCACTATTATCAACATGTTTGCATGCGTCTATCCACTGGTTTGTTTTTATGTTTGTTGCCAGTTCTCTGTCTTGATCTTTTTTTATGGAGATGAGACGTGCTGTACGAGTATATTGGAGAATGGAGATAGTTCTTAATTATTATTATGATTAAATGTCTGTTTTTAATGCCCTTAGGTTTTAGGCTCTTTTCTTGATGACGTTGAAAGTTTTTTTTTGTTGTGGTATGCATTAGCTCTTTGTTGAAGTCTTGTATCATTTGTTTTTATTGTTGATGTTTTCATTTTTTTGTTTTGTTTATGTATGGATGTATGTATATTTATGTTTATTTATGTTTATATTATAATATAGATGTTATTTATATATATATATATATATATATATATATATATATATATATATATATATATATATATATATATATATATATATATATGTGTATATATGAGTGTGTGTGCATGTGCATGTGCGCGCGCGCGCTAACACAGTCTTTTTCCGTGATGTCATTCCCAGCTAAATTGTGCTAATCACATTCAGTGGCAAAGAACTTTGGAACGAGTCGTCTTTATGCCGGATCTTCAGCGGTGCCTTTTTTTGTGCGTGTGTTTGTGTGTTTGTGTAGTTGTTGAGAGGGACCATTTACTCTCACAAATGAATGCATTTGCTACTCTCCCGGGACACTTAGTCGGATGAATTTTAGAGGCAGACGGTAAGAAAGTCTACGGACTGAGAATTTTAAGACGGGGGGCCGGGGAGGAGGGGGAGGAGGGGAGAAGTTTTATTTTAATTTTTGTCTTTTTGTTTCCCCCGAGACTTCGGGGGTAACACGTACCTTTATATAAGAGAAGGAGAATAGAAAGGAGAAACTTATTTCGTCTTCCTTTCCCCCCCTTTACAATCTGAGACACTTGTCACATTGCAAGAAGTCTCTCTCTGGAAAATTGATCTTTTCTCTGAGATAGTTGTCACATTCATTCTCTCTCTCTCTCTCTCTCTCTCTCTCTCTCTCTCTCTCTCTCTCTCTCTCTCTCTCTCTGTGGAAAGTTTATGTTTTTTATCCTTTCTTCCACCTTTCCACAATGAGACAGTTGTCACACTTACATTACAAGAAGTCTCTCTCTCTCTCTCTCTCTCTCTCTCTCTCTCTCTCTCTCTCTCTCTCTCTCTCTCTCTCTCTCTGGAAAGTTTATGTTTTTTATCCTTTCTTCCACCTTTCCACAATGAGACAGTTGTCACACTTACATTACAAGAACTCTCTCTCTCTCTCTCTCTCTCTCTCTCTCTCTCTCTCTCTCTCTCTCTCTCTCTGAGCTTTTTATGGTGTAGTGTTGCAATTCTCAATTAGAGTAATGGGAATGTAGGTGAGTCGGATGCTGAGAGAATAAAGAAGGGGAAAGAATCTCCACTATTTTGGACGAGTTTTGGACGAGGCTGAGGTAAAAGGGTTCAGCCATAGAGGTATATTGATGAGGCTTTGAATTCCTTAATTTTTGTTTTTATTTTATTTTACCTTTTTTTTTAATTAATATTCAAGGGATGTGATGTAGCATCGGGACTTTTTATTACAAGTTTTGAATAGTTGATATTTGTTTCAATCAAATCTGTGGAGTCACTCATGAAATGTTAAGTATATTAGCGTTCTTTTTTTTTTTCAGAGGACTGGCCGTCCATGATTTAGTTTGATTTTTTTTATTTTTGGAAAGTTTAAAATCTTATGAATTTTATCAGTAATTTAATCATTTTTCTTTCCTTTTGATTGCTCGGTTTCCATATTGTTTGTATTTTATTGAACGTTGTTAGTGAAGGAAGGTTCTTTGTTTAAGAATGTTTGTCTTGATTCATGCCTTTTTTGCCATTTCTTGTGTTTTATCCGTACCTTTGCTTTCTTCTGCGTTTCGTTCCTTGTGTTTTATTCACGACTCTTGCTTTCTCTGGGTTTTCCAATTTCTCCTTTGTCTTATTTGTGACTCAAATACCTCGTGCTTAATTGGTACTTACATTGATGTTATATATATCCTAAAATTCAATATTCAGACGTTAAGGAATAATAATCATATTTATAAAAAAATAAAAAAATGAGAAAAGATTTCTTCCTCGTGTCATTAGACTTCTTGGAGAAACTTCATTTGTTAGATATTGACACTTCTCCATTCAGGAGGAGGAGGAGGAATTCGCCAATGTCTTGGGAGCACTTCTTTTCTGCTGCGTGATTATTCGGACTGCATTTCTGCAATATTTCTTTCTCTCGGTCACGGCATGTTTCTTGCCGTTCTCCGCCTTGGTTATTTTGTGCGTGTATATGTATGTATATATATATATATATATATATATATATATATATATGTATGTATATATATATATATATATATATATATATATATATATATATATATATATATATATATATATATTTATATATGTGTGTTTGTATGTAATAATTTTTCTCTCATGGGGCAGTGGGGACTTGCAAAGTAGATATAAATAATACAAAAAAGCTGTTTACAAATAACTTATAGTTTAACATCTTCAGTTCCCCTCCCAGTTGCTAAATAAACGAGTAATCTTCACCCTCCCTCACCCTTTAAAATCTGCTGTTTTCCTCTCTCTCTCTCTCTCTCTCTCTCTCTCTCTCTCTCTCTCTCTCTCTCTCTCTCTCTCTCTCTCCTCTTTTTTCCCTTATAATGACCGCAATTAGGGCGTCGGGTTAAAAGGATGATGGCTGAGAACAAAGCAAAAGATGATGATGATGATGGTGATCAGGATAATTTAAGATAATGATGATGATGTTGATGATGATGATGATGATAGTGTTTGGATTGTGAAAGAGGGCTACCGCCTCTTCATATGATCGCCGTGTAACGACCGCAGATTGGTTATCGCCTCGTGCACTCAGTGTTTATGTGCTGGGATGATTTTGAGGAGGGGAGATAGTATGCTTTCAGGGAAATTTTAGGGCTGGTGTGTTTAAGGGAGGTTGAAGGAATGCGTGCTTTCGAAAGGTTTTAGGTCCTGTGTGTTTAAGGGAGAATTAGGACCTGCATGGTTTCAGGGAGATTTTTAGAAGGAGGTTGTATGTTTTTAGGGAAATTTTAGGGCTGGTGTTTTTAAGGGAGGTTGATGGAATGTGTGCTTTCGAAAGGTTTTAGGTCCTGTGTGTTTAAGGGACAATTAGGGCCTTTCTGTTTCTAGAAATTTTGTGGTCTTTATTTTTTAAGTGAAAATTTAGGTATTGTGTGTTTTTATGAAGGCATAGGCGTCTTTATGGAAATTAGGTTGTGTGTGTTTTACCGAGATTGAGGTACTGTGTGTTTTTTTTAGGGAAGTTAGGTACTGTGTGTTTGTATTTTTAAAGAATTTTAAGGTTTGTGTGATTTTAGGTAGAATTAGGCCATGTGAGATCTTACAATATTTATAACGTGAGAGCTTTTAATGTTAAATCCTGTGGTAAAGGTTTGTTGATTTTTAGTGTAACTGATATGATTTGGTAAACTTAACCCATTTGTGAAGAACGCACGCTGTATATATTACTGCAAGTGTATCCAGCAGTAGTTGGTGTTTGTTTGTTTGTTTTGGTTTGTTAATTAGCGCGTTCATTAACTTGCTTGTTAGGTAGATGGTGTAAATGAGCTGACTTATTGTTGTGTACAAAATAGCAAAGAGCTATTTAATTGAAATATAAGAACGAGTTGATTTCAGAATTTTAGTTCCTTGCTGAAAGCAAAACATATTTTTTCTTTTCATTCTTTTAGTTTGTTTCATTGACCTTTGGTACTGTGACGCCATCGTGTCATTGACCTTTGGTACTGTGGCTCCAGAATAGTGTTCGTATTAAATGTATTTAGTTTTGTGTCATTGACCTTCTGTCCTGTGACGCCATCGTGTCGTTGACCTTTGGTACGGTGACGCCAGAACAGTATCCAGATTAAACGTATTTAGTTTACGTCATTGACCCTCTGTCCTGTGACGACATCGTGTCATTGACCTTTGGTACTGTGACGCCCGAACAGTATCCAGATTAGATGTATTTAATTTACGTCATTGACCTTTGGTACTGTGACGCCATCGTGTCGTTGACCTTTGGTGCTGCGACGCCAGTACAGTGTCCAGATTAAATGTATTTAGGGTCAGTACAGTGTCCAGATTCAATGTATTTAGTTTGTGTCATTGACCTTTGGTACTGTGACGCCATTGTGTCATTGACCTTTGGTACTGTGACGCCAGAACAGTGTCCAGATTAAATGAAACTCTTATTACTTGAACGTCACATCCAAGATGGCGCCGCTCAGGCGCTTGGCACACCAAGATTCAACCTCACCCTCTCAAGAAAATTGTGGAAAGGGGGAGTGAATGGGCTTCCTCGCCATTCACTCCATCATTCATTTCGTGTTATTCATCTCCTGATTGTCATTCGGGTCACGTAACTTCTTTTTCCCTCATCATCACCGGAGGGAGGAGATGAAAAGCTGACTGACTGACTCTTCCTCGTGTCAAGACGCTGTGACGGAAGACCTCCGCGTCTGTCCATCGCCTCTCCTTCAGAGGAACTGTGGAATCGTGTTTGTTTTGCTTGTTTCCGAGGCACTGTGGAATCGTGTATGTTTATTTGCTTCTTAGACACTGTGGAGTCATGTGTGCTATGCTTGTTTCCGAGGCACTGTTTAATCGTGTATGTTTTTTGCTTCCTAGGCACTGTGGAATCGTGGATGCATTGCTTGTTTCCGAGGCACTGTTTAATCGTGTATGTTTTGTGTTTCCTAGGCATTGTGGAATCGTGTGTGCTTTGCTTGTTTCCGAGACACTGTGGCATCGTATATGTTTTGCTTGCTTTGATTGGTTTTACTTACACACACACACACGCCTCTCTCTCTCTCTCTCTCTCTCTCTCTCTCTCTCTCTCTCTCTCTCTCTCTCTCTCTCTCTCTCTCTCTCTCTCAGCCCTTATCTCCTGCTCGTATTGCTAGCCCTGTGTCTTTCTAGTACTGGTATATCATATCTCTTAACAGTATTTTATCCAATCACAATTCGGGAAACCCCCGTAAATAGATTTATTGTGCCTCCGTAAAATCTATATGAACATTTATTTATTTTAAATTCGTTCTGTTGTCATTCTTGAAAAATTACTGAGTGTAGGTCCAGTTACAATAGGAAGTGGGAATCTCTCTCTCTCTCTCTCTCTCTCTCTCTCTCTCTCTCTCTCTCTCTCTCTCTCTCTCTCTCTCATATGAGTTAACCCCGAACACGGAAATAGTTTTAGACATTTGTAAAATAATGCTTTTAGCGTTTGGTAAATTATAACATAAACTATTTTTACTTTTATTTTTTAGTGCACTTAGAAAAGCGGATGTGTTTGTGATTTTTAAAAAGAATTTCTGGTTTAGTATTTTTTTTTGTTTACTGCATATCTGTACAAGTTTTTAAAAGTCCCCTCCATGTAGGAAATGGCTAAATTTACTTGCTCTCTGCTCAGGAAGTTTCGTTAGGCAATAAACTCTCTCTCTCTCTCTCTCTCTCTCTCTCTCTCTCTCTCTCTCTCTCTCTCTCTCTCTCTCTCTCTGTGGAATCTTTTCTTAATACTCCAATACGCGACTGTTTGGCCTCTGCAGTGAATAAGTTACCTGATCGGTAGTCGACTGTTGTGAATAAATTGAAAAGTAAAAAAAAAAAAAAAGACATAAGTTAGTTATAAATACTCCTTCAAAATGGTTACCATCATATTGCAGTTAAGAATGGAGTGGCCTTTCTCTCTCTCTCTCTCTCTCTCTCTCTCTCTCTCTCTCTCTCTCTCTCTCTCTCTCTCTCTCTCTCTCAGGCCTCCCGGAAGATTTCCATACCGTGCCTTCACCGTAGTATATTATAAAAGTTTTGGGGAGACTTTAAGAATAGAGGGTAAGAATACCAGAGAGTTTCCCTCTATATTTATTCTTGAGTTTATCTTTCCCTACTCTTCTTCCCCCCACCCCCCTTCCCCATAAGTCTCACTTAGCCATAAGGCATAAACTTTCTCTTGGCTTACTCTCTCTCCCGGAATGTAAAAAAAAAAAAAAAAAACTGAAATATATTTTTTTCGTTGGATATAAAAAAAAAAACTTCATTATTTCTGTAGGTAATAAAAGATATGACTTCAATATTTCACTCTCTCTGAAGGCAATAAAAGGTGGGGGGGGATATGTAGGTGGCAGAGGCGGGGGGGGGCAATGCTGGGTTGGTTTCAGTATTTCTGTAGGTCATAGAAGAAAGTTTAATAAAACTTCAGGATTTTGTAGGCAATAACTTCCGCTATTCGTGAAGGCAGTAAAAGAAAAACTTCAATATGTCTGTTGCCAATGAGAGAGAAACGATTGTACTTTTTAAGGATGTCAATGGTATTTTAAAAAATATGTTTTTGGACAAAACTCGGTTACCAATATAAGACATACTAAAAGTTATGGTAATATATTGATTTTTAGTAATATACACTGTATTTGTCTTAGGTAAATATATGGGTCCTTCTATGTCATTCCCTATGTTGATGCTATAGCATGATGAATAACTGATTGTTAGTGTACAATGTGTTTGTTATTATTTGTTTTTTATTTATTTATATATATATAGATATATATATGTATATATATAATTATATATACATACATACATACATACATACATATATATATATATATATATATATATATATATATATATATATATATATATATATATATATATAGAGAGAGAGAGAGAGAGAGAGAGAGAGAGAGAGAGAGAGAGAGAGAGAGAGAGAATATCTGCGTGGACATACATGCTAGTTCCCCATTCGTGTGTGCGTGTAAATTAAGATAAATGGAATGTACCTCCACTGTTTCTTTTTCCTACAACCCCTTGAAACAGGACAAATGAATGGCCTTTACATTGGTATGCAAGCAATTTTGAACCGACCCTCTTCTCAAGAGAAGGCAAAGAGCCCCGCTCTCGATGGTCGTATGAATAGAATTGCAAATAAGGAAACGCGGAATGCAGGAATTAGTGTTTCGAAGCAAGAGTTTCTCGATGGCTGTCATTAAATACTGAATGACCCTCTCGTTCTGATTCAGTTTTTTTTCTCTCTCTCTCTCTCTCTCTCTCTCTCTCTCTCTCTTCTCTCTCCAGGGTTCCCTCTCATTAGGTATGGGCGGTGATTTGGATGTGGAACGGGATTTGATCCGTAGGTGGTCCAGATCCGGTTGGTACGGATCTGGTGATAAGTTCTGATCTGGGATTCAGGAAGACGTAATTCCTATCTGGTCTGGAATCAGATGTTATTCTGACACTCCGGATCCGGTTATGATCCTGGCTTTGATCAGCTGCTTGTGGTCGTACAAGAAATTAGGCAGGGATGGCAGTGGATCACATTCTGATCCAGATCTATATTTAACTCAGAATCGGATTTGGAATCGTTTAAGCTGACCCCGTTGTAAGTTTAAGCTGTGCATATTCAGACTGGTCCGGATCTGCTAATGATCTATACAGCCAATCCCACCTTTTAGTTTTAACAGACTTGACTCGGATTTGGATCCCGGAGAAAGCGGATAAGCATAAAAATAAATCGAAGACATGTTCAGGGTTAAAATCCCTTCCCGTCAGCTCCTAATGCAATTCCGAGGTTGCCAGACGTACGATATTCCGTGTCTCATTAAGGCAGTGGCACCCCTCGATCTGCATTTATTACCTTTGAAAGGGGTGTTTGTGTAAATGGTAGAATAAAATACATAGTTGATTTTTTTATTTTTAGAATTATTGGAGTTTCGTGTTTTCTGCATGTATGAGATGTACAGCTTGATAAGAGGGTACTCTAGGTGTTTATAAAGGGTTAGTGTTGAAAATACTTGTGCAGAAATTATTAAACTTTCTTCTGTTTTGTGCGTCAAGGGTTTCAAGAATTCTGTTCTGAGAAAAGAATCTTGGTAATGTTGTTACTGACGTCTTTGCTTTTCTTGTTCTCTTCCAGGTACGTTTCGGTGGTGGAATTCAGGACGAGATTTTGAACTCAATCAGGTAAATGGTATATCTTTTCTCCAGTATTTTTAGTTTTCTGTAAAAGAAAACTGCTGTGCCGGCTTTGTCTGTCCGTCCGCACTTTTTTCTGTCCGCAATTTTTCTGTCCGCCCTCAGATCTTAAAAACTACTGAGGCTAGAGGGCTGCAAATTGGTATGTTGATCATCCATCCTCCAACCATCAAACATACCAAATTGCAACCCTCTAGCCTCAGTAGTTTTTATTATATTTAAGTTTTAAGTTAGCCATAATCGTACTTCTGGCAACGAAATAGGACATGCCACCACAGGGCCGTGGTTAAGTTTCATGAGACGCGGCTCAAACAGCATTATACCGAGACCATCGAAAGATAAATCTATTTTTGATGGCATTGATTATACGCTGTACAGAAAACTCGACTGCGGCGAAGAAACTTCGGCGCATTTTTTACTTTTTTTTTTTTTACTACACCCGATGGGGGTGATGGAGGAAGCTTTAGTTAAAAGATATGGAAATTTGATCATCGGCTTCTGTGAACAGTTGTCTTGGAAAATTTGTGCTTATATAATTCTTCGATATTTTTGTGGTTCTCCGTGTGATGATTATTTTGACTACTGTAATGGGCCTCTGGTCTCACTGTGACTCGTTCTCAGTCTCATTTGATACCATAAAGTATTTTCTGTTTGGGCAAAGATTTTATAGCGATATATATATATATATATATATATATATATATATATATATATATATATATATATATATATATATATATATACATTATATATATACATAAAATATATATATATATATATATATATATATATATATATATATATATATATATATATATATATAAAATATATATATAAAGATAAAATCCACAGAAGGAAAAAGTGCTATGAGGCCTTTCGACACTAGTCCTTTACTTGTCATTTTATCTTTATTTATATATATTTTCGTGATTATATATATATATATATATTTTATATATATATATATATATATCTATATATATATATAACATCCTAATTTAATATATATATATATATATATGTATAAATATATCTGCATACGGACGAACTATTCCTTTGAAATTCTGCTCAAGTTCTTAATCATCAAAAACTAAACTTCACATCTCGCCGAAATACGAGTAACTTTGAATCATCACATCCGTCTCAACTTATTACATACCGAGGCTTCTTCGAGATTAGTAAGCTGTGAGTCTCGAGTACGCGAAGGCCTTTCATTAAAAGAGATAATACGATCCTTCTATTGTGGCAGTAATGTGATCTCGAGATCAGTTACCTCGCTGATTTAAATCAAGGTTTATCTCAAGTAAAAAAAAAAAAGGTAAAAAATGCGCCGAAGTTTCTTAGGCGCAATCGAGTTTTCTGTACAGCTCGAACGCTCACGTCTAACTTTAAGCTTAAATAATATAAAAATCACTAAGGCTAGACGGCTGCAATTTGGTATGTTTGATGATTGAAAGGTGGATGATCAACATACCAATTTGCAGCCCTCTAGCCTCGGTAGTTTTTAAGACCTGAGGGCGGACAGAAAAAAGTGTGGACAGCAAAGTGCTGACAGAAAAGTGCTGACGGACAGACAAAGCCGGCACAATAGTTTTCGTTTACGGAAAAGTAAAAGGGTAATTTTCTTCGTTGTCATGGCAACGTAGCAACGACTGAGATGAATTATAATGATGATGACGATTATGATGATTATATGATTGCAGGGGTGAATCAGCCGGGTGATGGGTTGGGTGTAGGCGAATTGTTTCATTAATGTATTTGTTTTGTCTTGCAACTCTCCGTCAGCAGGGAGAGTTCGAAGGGTGATAGTTCAGAGTCAAGGGGGTTTTTGAAAGCAGTTTTTTGTTGTTGTTGTTATTATTATTATTATTATTATTATTATTATTATTATTATTATTATTATTATTATTATTATTATTATTATTATTAATAAGAGGGCTTTGTTGACGATCTTTATTATTTTACGCAGTTTCAGCATTGCACCAAAAATCGGATCGTCTAGGGTGCGTACTTAATGAAGGCTTCCAAACCTTACTCCCCGTAGGTGGTTACTGCCGTCAGTGCACCTCATGCGGTGTACTGTAGGCATTACTTAAAGGTTCTTTGCAGCGTCCCTTCCTTAGGCCCCTAGCTGCAACCCCTTTCGTTCCTTTTACTGTGCCTCCACTCATATTATCTTTCTTCCATCTCGGTATCCACCCTCTCCTAACAATTATTTCATAGTGCAGCTGATTTGAGGTTTTCCTCCTGTTACGCCTTTCAGACCTACATACTCTCGGTGTCCTTTCCACCGCTGAATGACCTCATAGGTCCCAGTGCTTGGCCTTTGGCCTAAACTCTATATTCCATTCCATTCTATAACCTTACTGAGAGTTACTGTTGCGTCAGTAGTGATTTCTGAAGCAAGGTTGTTGATGCACAATATATTGTTACAAAAAGAATTGTTAGTTTTTAATTTTTATTGACTTGGGTATTTATTTTGTTTATGGATTGTGTTTTCTGTTGTTTTTCTCTCGTTTTTTTTTTTTATTGTGACGAAAGTTTTTTTTTTCTCTATTAGTTGTTGGGTATAGTTTTCACTTGGTAGGTGAGGCAGTATCTTTTATGATTATTTTTCAAGTATTTCAATGCCGAAGAATAAAATTTTTTTTCTTATATCATCAATCATTTTCCTGTCCATTTCAGTTTCAGAGAGAGAGAGAGAGAGAGAGAGAGAGAGAGAGAGAGAGAGAGAGAGAGAGAGAGAGAGAGAGAGAGAGAGAGAGAGAGAGAGAGTGTGTCATTGTAGTCTTTGTTTTCTCATGGAATATTTTAAAAATAGTATTGTGCTTTAAATTCCATTATTATTTGAATCTTATAAGATTTGCTGGAAAAGGTGTATATAAGAACTTCTACGCCCAGATCATTGTGTTCCATTACTATTTGGATATATTGACGCGAAAAGGTAAATTTTTTGCTAAATTAATTGTGCATCGCTGATGTCATTTATGAAATGATTTTTGTATTCCAGTATTATTGAGATGTTGTTAGAGGTTTGAGATAAGATTAATAAAACGCTAATTGTGAAAATACCATTTTTTTTATACTCGAAAAGGTTCCTGCTCTTAGGTACTTACCGTGTGCATTGATTGAAAATGCTTGAAAAAAAAATGTGTATTATTTACAATAGATCACTTACAGGTTTAAAATTTGAATGGACAAATAACCCGTCGTTGTATTTTTGTCTACAGTGAACCATTGCAGTAAATACTGCATAGTTCTAAATAAATTTTGACACTGAAGTCGAAGTTTTCGAAATTTCGTACTCAGTTTCTTGAGAAGTACAGTAATTCATTGTATCAAATATTGATTTATATATACACTATAGAAGCGAATCCCACAGGAAAATGACAGGTAGAAGTTCAGTACCAAGTGCTTGGCACTGAACTTCTGCCTGTCATTTTCCTGTGGATTCGCTTATATAATGAAGTCAAGTGCATCTATTGTGATTTTTCAAGCATATATATACTGTGTATATATATATATATATATATATATATATATATATATATATATATATATATATATATATATATATATATATATATTTTTTTTTTTTTTTTTTTCCAAACACCAAGGGCCACACATTTTACCACGGATATTCAGACATCAACTTCCCATTTTACCATAGTTCTTGCGACGCCAAATTGCGATATCCAACCGATCACCCAACCTTCACACAATGCAGGGGAAGCCGTGGAAGTCGAAGTTCGGAGGAAAGCACCCGTTTCCCAGCGTTGTCTGGAGAGGAAGGCAGCTGCAGGTGTGAATTACATCAGGGTCCCGGTTGATTAACTTTGATGAGGATGATTTAGAGCCTAATGAATGCATATACTGCGTGCGTGGTGGTGCTAGGCGAGAGAGAGAGAGAGAGAGAGAGAGAGAGAGAGAGAGAGAGAGGTTATAATATTTGTTGTCTGTGTAGTATGAGCAGTAAGCTTAAGGTAATGGATGTGTTGAGAGAGAGAGAGAAAGAGAGAGAGAGAGAGAGAGATAGAGAGAGAGAGAGAGAGAGAGATTAGATTATTTATTATATTGGCATCTGTAACGTAAACAGCAGAATAAGCTGTGTTGAGAGAGAGAGAGAGAGAGAGAGAGAGAGAAATTGGAGATTGGTTATTATATTGGCATCTGTATAGTATGAGTAATAAGCATAAGCTGTGTTGAGAGAGAGAGAGAGAGAGAGAGAGAGAGAGAGAGAGAGAGAGAGAGAGAGAGAGAGAGAACTATTTCATCTCTGCATATCATAAACAGTAGGATTTGGGCAAAGCATTTCGAGTATTTTCGAGAGAGAGAGAGAGAGACAGAGAGATAGATATGTTTATCGCCTTCACCATCTCATTCCGCTAATGATTGGCTAAGCGTGCACATAAAGGCATGGCCTTGCGTTTTGATAGCTGCTATAAGTTACGCTGATGTATGTCAGCTTGTCGCCGTACAACGTTGCTTCATATTAAGGTAATTGATATTCGGTGCAAGTTATGTTAAATTTAGGAACCATCTTTGCATGTGTGTGTATATATATGTACATTTATTTATATATATATATATATATATATATATATATATATATATATATATATATATATATATATATATATATATATAATATATATTCAAGCTACAAAATTCAAATAATGGCCTTATTATTGAACCTCTGAAATAATAATTTTCATATTATTGTTATTATTATTTTTATTGTTATTATTACTGTTGTTGTTGTTATTCTGTGGGACCATTAACGGACCAGAATCAGGACCGGTCGTTAAAAGCGTAATGCTGTTGCTAATGTTGTTGGGATTATCAGTCTGTTTATATGTTCCTGCTTAATGCTAAGCTTCTTAATTCAAATAAGCTATTAGCAACTGGGCAACATATATGAAAATATATATGCTGGATAGGCTAGGATTTAGTTTCATTGGTTACACATTAAAATATGAATCACGGTGATATGATAAATAGTCATATATATATATATATATATATATATATATATATATATATATATATATATATATATATATATATGTATGTAGAGATAATGTATGTATGTATATAATCTATTAAAAATAATGGCCTCTATTATTGAGAGAGAGAATTTGTCTCTAATAATAATAGCCTTTATTTTACATTTTTTTATTATTTTATTATGTTGTTGTTGTTATTCTTGATATTAATTATCCATATAGTACCGGTCGTTATAGCGTAATATATGTTGCTAATGTTGTTGGGATTATCAGTCTATTTTATATGTTAATAAAAATCTAAGTACAAAGGTTCATTGTAATAAGTGTAGCAACTGCAGCCAAAGGTGAATAGGTGAATAGGTATTTTATAATTCATTGTGTCAGAACACAAATTATACACATGAAACGAACCAGTTAGAAATTGGCATATATATTATAAATTTTATATTTAATTTATGAAATATATAGCAAACAAAAGTAATGGGGATATTTTGCTTGAAACGATTTATATATATATAGCAATAATTATATATATTCTATATTTATATGATTTACATGTAATCTATTAAAAAAGCAACAATTGAGGAGAGGACAGTTTTGTCTCTGAAATGATTCACATGAAGCAAGCAACAATTTGTGGGCTCCTTATTTTGATATATATGAAATGATTATATATATATATAGCAACAATGATATATTTTATATATAAATGATATACATGAAGCAAGCAACAATAATAAAACATTTTGTTGAAATGTTCATTGTAATAAGTGAGCAATGCAAGCAACAAGGTGTATTTTATTTTATAATTCATTGTGTCAAGAAACAAATTATATTTGCTTGAAATGATTCAGTTGAAATTGGCAAGCAGTTACTAAATTTTGGTTTAATTTGATGAAACTACCAAGCAAACAAAAGTAACTGGGGATATTTTGCTTGAAACGATTTGTATGAAGCAAGCAACAATTAAGGTATTCTGCTTTATATGATTTACATGAAGCAAGCAACAATTAGGGTATTTTGCTTGAAATGATTCACATGAAGCAAGCAACAATTAGGGTATTTTGCTTGAAATGATTCACATGAAGCAAGCAACAATTAGGGTATTTTGCTTGAAATGATTCACATGAAGCAAGCAACAATTAGGGTATTTTGCTTGAAATGATTCGCATGAAGCAAGCAACAATTAGGGTATTCTGCTTGAAATGATTGACATAAAGCAAGCAACAATTATCATCACCGAGATAAAAAAAAATAAAGAAGGAACAATAAAAAAGAATACAAGACTTTGGGGAAACTCTTCCGGAACTATTTAATCCGAGATTTTTTTTTTGGGGGGGAGGGGACGGATCGCCCCTCAGCGCCCTCTCTCGGGCAACTTAAGGGACTCGATCCCTTCCACTTGATAAGATCTGTAATTACCTTTGATCATGAAATTGCCCCGATCGTCTTGAGGCTTGATTGAGGCTGGATGTTCGTCAGCACTGTGTGTGTGGGGCAATGGTGAAGAAGACTCTCTCTCTCTCTCTCTCTCTCTCTCTCTCTCTCTCTCTCTCTCTCTCTCTCTCTCTCTCTCTCTCTCTCTCTCTCTCTCTCTCATTAAAACCATTCTCTGTAGCTTCGGATTGAGAAATATTCATTTTTACAAATCTCTCTCTCTATCTTCTGATTAGTAAATATTAATTTAGACTTTAGCTTTTTTGTTTCAAATTCTCTCTCTCTCTCTCTCTCTCTCTCTCTCTCTCTCTCTCTCTCTCTCTCTCTCTCTCTCTCTCTCTCTCTCTCTCTCATATTGAAAAGTAAATATAAATTCTGACTTTAGCTTGTTTTGTTTCAAAGTAATTTTTAAAGAATTATTTTTCTGTCTGCGTCCGTAATAAAGATGACCTATGGTTGATGTGACCTTCACCAAAAAGGTTTTTAATACAATTAGACCACATCACAAACGATGTATAATAACCGTGGTTATATGCAGCTGGTTGAATCGTTGTTTACATTTGCATTCTGTATAGAAAGTTTTTTTAAATATTTTGTGTAATATGAAATATTTTCAAAATTTCTTGAAGAGAAACAGTGACTTACAGCTAACGCTTTTTTATTTCACATTAAAATTCAGTGAATAACATTCCAATCTAAAATTATCCCGAGAATGTTAGCCATTTCGTTTACCCGAAAGAGAGAGAGAGAGAGAGAGAGAGAAGAGAGAGAGAGAGAGAGAGAGAGAGAGAGAGAGAGAGAGAGAGAGAGATCGGACAAAAGTCATCATCATCTTGCGACGTTTTAGTACTGTGGGAATTTAGAAAACCAATCCTCGAGCCTGGTTATTTTAGCAGGCACATGTAAATCGGGGGTCCCCACCCCTTGGGGAGGGGTGATATTTGGCCTTGAGTTGGGGGGTGTTTTTGGGGGCATTGGGGAGGGGAACTAGGAGGGGCAGGAGGCCGTAATGGCCCCCGGAACTGGACCCAATTTCCTTCTTTTGCCTCACTCCAAATGTGATTGTGATAAGGAGCACACCGCCTGATAGGGTTGGAACGAGTTTAGGGGGCAGGGGCGGGATTGAATTGGTTGGGGGAGGGGGATTTGCCCCCTCTCTCCGTTTTAACCCCCACCCCTTTTTTTTTTTACCCTTAGGTGTCAGGGGGAAAGTTATTTCTGTTCTCATGGAATGGTTTTGAACTTTCTGGCTCCATTAAAGCTGGGAGTGATTAAATGCCTTCTCTCACTTATCTTTTCCGTACAAAGGGTGGCTCCCCCTCCCTTTTCCCAGAGGGGGATGGGGAACTCCTTCTTCACCCCTTACCCCATTCTTTATGTGATGTAGGGGAAAATGGATGGAAAAATAATCCCCTTCCCCCCCCATCTTTCCCCTAAATTTTTCCCCTGCCTGGAAGTCAGAATATGACCCATTCGTCAGAACCTTTAACACTTAGGAGGAAGTAGGGAAAGATGGACTTCCCCCCTTCTACAATGGACCCCCTCCCCTCTTTCGAACACCCCCCCCCTCCATCCTTCCTCCCCCCGTCCTAATTTCGACCCATTCACTTGACCAGTGGATGGACGAGGAGAGAACATGTTGAGAAGAATGAAGAGGTCTTGAGAGGGCGAATTGTATGGGGAAGGGGGTGGGGTATTAAAGGGAGGGGGAGAGAGTTGGGGGGGAGGTCAGGCAATCCTCTTACGAGGAAAGGGCGTGCGAGATGGGGAAGGGAATTTCACGTGAATGGACCGAGCGTCGCCGAATTGGGCGAGTAAAAGTCGCTCGGAGACGGAATTGGTAGCTTGTGGAAATGGGGGTTGAGAGAGAGAGAGAGAGAGAGAGAGAGAGAGAGAGAGAGAGAGTGTCACAAGATTTCGAGGGAAAGATCATGGGAAGAAATATGAAAGGATAAAAGAATCAATACAAAATAGATTAATTTAGTGTTTTAAGTTTGCCGTGTTAAAAATTTGTCGTGATTTATTTACTACTATTTTGAAACTTTTACCATTAACTCTCGTCAGGTTCTTTAATCTGTTCCGATAAATGATAATTGAAATAAAATAGTTTTATTATAATATTGATATTTCAAAGTTTGCCGTAACATTTTGGCAAAAAACAAACATTATAACATATAATCACAGTTTATTTACACAATTAATGTGTAGAACTCATTAGGGCTGGACTTATCGATGCAAAACAAGCCACAGTTATTATTATTATTATTATTATTATTATTATTATTATTATTATTATTATTATTTTATTACTGGATGCGTACGTGAACAATGATAGAGGAAAAATAGTTCCAGTAAATACAAGTAACTTTATTAGTTAAAAAAAAAAAAATTCCGCGCTGGAAAAATCAAAATATAGTAAGTATACAGGAAATTGCGCATGAAGCCGATTATGAGAAAGTTGGAAAATGAAAGAAAAATATCATATATTTAAAAGAATAAATTACAGCATCCTTCCCCCTCCCCCAAAAAAAAGAATAAATAAAAATCAAAAAGAGAGAGAGAGGGGAGAAAATTCGAAAAAAATAATAAATGAAAATACCCAAGGGCGTAAAATGCCCAAAGGAAGAATTACAGTCAACCGAGCATGGCAAATGGCTTCCCCGCATTTCCATAGGTTTTCCTCCGCAGAAAAAAAAAAAAAACGCCAGGTAATTATTATTATGGGTTTTATCGAAACGGAACGGGAAGCTCTGCTCTGGCCGATCGGTAATGAAAGCACTAATTAGTTCTGATACGCCAGAACGTAATTTGGAATGAAGTCGAAAACCCCTAAAAGCTGATTATGATGGCGTCGGTGTGAATCAGAAAGAGGAAGGCTGATGCGAATGATGGTGAAGGTTTGTTGGTGTATTTGTGTGTTTTTCTTTTTTCATTTTCGTTATACGGTTCTGTCCCCCCTTTTTTGGGGAGGGGGGAAGGGCGGTTTCACCATACGATTCTCCCTCCAACCCCTCTTTTTTTTTTTTTTTTTTTGAAGGGAGCATGATGCCTTTTTTTTTCACCATACCATTCTGTCCCCTTTTTGGGAGGTTTCACCATATGACTCTGCCCCCTCTTTTTTTTGAGAGGGGGCCCGCCTGGTGCCTTTTTTTTCTCCATAAGATTCTGTCCCCTTTTTGGGGGTGTCACCATTCGACTCTGCCCCCTCTTTTTTTGAGATGGGGCCATGGTGCCCTTTTTTCACCATACGATTCTCCCCCCCTTTTTTGAGAGGGGGCCTGGTGCTTTTTTTTTTCACCATACGATTCTTCCCCCTTTTTGGGGCCACAATACGTTTCTGCCCCCCCCTTTTTTTTTGAAATGGGCCTGGTGCTTTTTATCACCATGCGATTCTGCCCCCCCCCTTTTTGCGGGGTCACCATACGACTCTTCCCCCCTTTTGGGGGGGGCGGCTAAAGCCTTCAGGTTTCTGAGCAAGTCTCTAGGGATGAGGTTGCTGGCCCCATGCCCCGTTCTTTATTCTTGCATATGCATCTGTGTGTTAAACCACCTCCTATTAATGAAAAACATTTGTGATATGCGAAAGCTATCGACCTCGGCTATGGGATCTGGTGGTTAGCCGGGTGGTCCACAGTTTGAGAGAAGTGAGCGTGGTCTATTGTCCACTTCCAATTACTTTGTTTGTTATTGCGCTGACGGAGAGAGAGAGAGAGAGAGAGAGAGAGAGAGAGAGAGAGAGAGAGAGAGAGACATGATGAACCCCTCTTCTACGGTAGCGATGTCGCATATCCCGGCCTTGCACGAAAACGTGATGCATCGTCTTTAATTTCGTGCGGGCTACAATTTCGTGGGCCCTCGAAATTTGTGTGTATGTGTCGGCGGGGGCGGGGCAGGGGGGCGTTAATAACCAAATGCTTACGGTGACAGAATGGAGGAAGGTTTTAAAGGGGTCCCTAAATCACCCGGAGGTTTCCAGTGTACTGAAATGTTCAGGTCCCTTTTTTTTTATATTTCTTGTAAACAACTGTGGGTAAAATTTATTGCAGACATCCACAGGTTTATCTCTCTCTCTCTCTCTCTCTCTCTCTCTCTCTCTCTCTCTCTCTCTCTCTCTCTCTCTCTCTCTCACAGATACTTGTGTTACTGTAAATAATAAATAATATTTATTGCGGAAATCGGCGGGTCTGTAATCTCTCTCTCTCTCTCTCTCTCTCTCTCTCTCTCTCTCTCTCTCTCTCTCTCTCTCTCTCTCTCATGGAGACTGGGCAATAAAAATGCCCTTTTCGTGTGATTTCCTTCACGAGGAATTGTAGAGAGTCTTACTCTGGAAAATGATTATATAACGTTGGTTTTTGCTTGAATTTACTTATTCTAGTTTTATACACCATTGTTATTTGAATTTTAGTTTTATTTCCTAACATATTTGAGAATAGTAATGAAGATGGTAAATGTGTTGTAATTTAGGTCACTTTCTTTTAATTCAATAGATATTGTTTTATAATGCATATAAATGTTGTTATATATTTAAAAAAATTTTGTTTACACTTCTCCCGCTCTCGTCAACTAATTGCGTCATCGGCGAGTCCAATAGCCAATGGGACTTTCAATAACCAATAGGACTTTTGTCTCGGTGCCTACGATGTGAGTGAACCGATAAAAAAAAATTAAGTCCGGTATCGAAATAAAAAAAAAAAAATAAGTCCGGTATCGGAAAGTCACAATTTTAGCCTGATCCTTCTCATCGCATGATGGCCAAGGCTCAGCGTCCAAGTAAAAATTCAAAGCTGATTTTCTCACTTTAAAAGGTGGAGATTGTGGGGTGATTGAAGAGTGATTGCGAGAAGAGAAGTTAATAGAGAAATAAAAGGAATATTTTCGATGATTAATTCAAGTGTGTATTCTTAAATGCTGCTCTATGCAGTGATTTATTTAACGGCAGGTGGTTGACTGTTGTAGGTCGCTATCAAGATAAAGAGGGTCATTATGAGGCGAGCGGACGCATGCCCAAAGATTTGGCAGGGCCTCGACTAGGTAATTTCGCCCAGGATGAGTGAAACCGATTTAGAGGTTAATATGCATCTCTCTCTCTCTCTCTTACACGTATGTGTGTTACAGTAAATTCTAAATGTATTAAATGAAGTTTATTGTACAAGTCCGCAGGTCTCTCTCTCTCTCTCTCTCTCTCTCTCTCTCTCTCTCTCTCTCTCTCTCTCTCTCTCTCTCTCTCGTCATATGTTACTGTAAATATTAAATAAATCTTATTGCGCAAATCCGCAGGTCTGTAAGCCCTCTCTCTCTCTCTCTCTCTCTCTCTCTCTCTCTCTCTCTCTCTCTCTCTCTCTCTCTCTCTCTTTGTAATCATTTATTGCGAGCCCCGTCCTGTTCTCTTCTACCAATATTGTCTCCCCTCGGAAACCACTGCCTAGGATTCACGTCGTCAGCGTAAAAATAGAAAACGGTAACTTGATTCTCTCAAGTTGATGGGTGTAGCTGCTAATGAGTCTCTCTCTCTCTCTCTCTCTCTCTCTCTCTCTCTCTCTCTCTCTCTCTCTCTCCAGATAATGCTAGATAATGTGGGCGTGTTTACACTTATTGCAAGTGTAACTTTGCGCATAAATGGTGTCAGGTTTAAAGATCTTTTGCGGTATTTTTAAGTCTCTCTCTCTCTCTCTCTCTCTCTCTCTCTCTCTCTCTCTCTCTCTCTCTCTCTCTCTCTCTCTCTCTCTCTCTCTCTCTGTCGATAGTATGCGTGTATACTTGTTTGTGAAAATACACTCAACAGACGTGGTCTGAAAATAATTGATTGCTGTTTTTAACGACCTCTCTCTCTCTCTCTCTCTCTCTCTCTCTCTCTCTCTCTCTCTCTCTCTCTCTCTCTCTCTCTCAGATAATGTGTGAGTACGCATGTTTGTGCAAATACACCCATAACTAATGTGCGGTGAAAATAATTGACGGCTGTTTTTAACGATCTCT
>NC_089787.1:26020623-26075623 GCF_040412425.1 Macrobrachium rosenbergii | reverse complement strand
GTGCTTAAATAATGGTTTATAAAGCATTTGGGATGGAACGTGAAAAAAATAAAAATTGAACAGTACAATGCTTGGAACTCATTGCAAAATGTTTGCATCATGCATTTCATCGAGAAGTGTCTCCATACATTCCATTTACACTGATTGTTTCATTGTAGGGCGTTATGTAATGTATTTTGAGAGAGAAATCATTGTATGACGGTTACACAGTTTTATTGTAAAACCCCTGTGTAGTGTAAAGAAGTCATTGTAATTTTTCTTTGTATCGCAAAATACTTTCCTTGTAAACCTCCTGTACACAGCCCTTTGTACATAAAAAAAAGTAAATTATCCTTTGTTTTTACTGTTGTGCATTTAAATGCGTATTCTTGTTTATCTATAGATGTGAAACATTCGTATTTCTTTCCCCTGTTGCGAATAATGAAACTTAGGGTAGAATCGACTGGTAGGGGAATTTTTCGTTTTTATTTTTGCCTCTTTTTCTCGACAGAGTACACAGATTTTCATTGCAGATGAAACGGGGTGGAAACAGTACAAAGAAATTTTTTAATTTTTGCATCTTTTTGTTTCCTACATCCAGTACTTGGATCGAATATTCTGATGCAAATCCTCTTCAGTGTTCCGTAATAGAACACAATCTTCTAATTGTAATTCGTCCCTAGTATGATGAGCTGGCTTAAGCCATTACTTCCTCATTCAGAGAAAACAGGCTTCGTAGATTTTTGTATTGTTCAGTCCTTCTCATTAGCTCATCTTTTGTGGAAATTTTGTTGGAAAGTGTCTACACTGCACAGGGTAATAAGCAAGTGACGACCAAGTGCCTGATCACAGGTTAAGGAAGATCAAGTAACTTTCTGATAAATAAAGTGTCTACACTGCACAGGGGAATAAGCAAGTGACGACCAAGTGCCTGATCACTTGGGTTAAGGAAGTGTCATTAACTTTCCAGCATCTCAGAATTAAAGTGTCTACACTGCACAGGGTAATAAGCAAGTGACGACCAAGTGCCTGATCACTTGGGTTAAGGAAGTATCAAGTAACTTTCTAGCGTCTCATAAATAAAGTGTCTACACTGCACAGGGTAATAAGCAAGTGACGACCAAGTGCCTGATCACTATCAAGTAACTTTCTTAAATAAAGTGTCTACACTGCACAGGGGAATAAGCAAGTGACGACCAAGTGCCTGATCACTTGGGTTAAGTAAGTGTCAAGTAACTTGCCCAGTAGTTGGGGAGAGAAGGCAAGTTGACCCAAAATAACACCGTTGGCAGTCATGTTGTCACGCCTTTCAGCTTGTCCAACAAGTTGCATCGTACTCGACTTGCTAAAAATTTTCGACAAATAACTTGTAGCTTCGTTACTGGGGCACTTACCTTCTTACTTGTCATGTGCATGAGAGCCTTGGGTACTTATATATGAATTCATATTTGAAATAAAATATTATTATTATTATTATTATTATTATTATTATTATTATTATTATTATTATTATTTCACTGCCACTCTTACCTTCCTACTTCTATGCGTGTGAGAGACTTAAGTACCATTTCTTAAGCTGAAATTTCTCATTTTTAAAATACACCGTTACTTAAGCCTCTTATACAACATAAACACTTAGACGAAAAATTAGTTCAGTAAAAATGTATTTTCGAGACGGAGTCGCAGGGAATGATTCCAGGGTCGTTATAAGCTATATAAATATGGAAATAAAAATGGGAATATAAGTTTATTGTTAGAAAATGTTTACAGATAGCCTGTAGAGTATGGAACACATTTGATCAGACCATAAATGTGGAAAATTAAAGGAGAGGTTTTGAAGCGATAAAATATATTATTAATGGGTGTACGTAGAAAGATATCGTTCCATTGAAGTGTATGCATGTGTAAGCCTTAATGCGATCAATAGATAGTGAAAGTTGACTTTTAAAATACAGTCAGAAGGTAAAACTTCCTTCCATCAAAGTACTTGAAACATAACTTTTGAAAAGGACAAAGAAAAAATCGATAATTTTTGAAACAGTAAGTTTGGGAGGTACTGCGTCCCTTCTCTCTCTCTCTCTCTCTCTCTCTCTCTCTCTCTCTCTCTCTATATATATATATATATATATATATATACATATATACATATACACATATATCTGTGTATAAGAAAAATAATATCTCGTAAAATGGTCAAAGAAAATTATACTTTTGAAAGAGTGATTTTGAGACGCTCTTTGTGTAATATATATATATATACATTATATGTATATATACTGTATATATATGTATATATGTATTTGTGTATGTATGTATATATAATTATATATATATATATATATATATATATATATATATATATATTTATATATATGTATATATATATATATACACACGTGTGTGTGCGGGCATAAGAAAAAATAATATTCAGTCATCTTTGAGGTCGTAGAACAGGGCCAAAGTTTTGTTTAGCCTCTTTGCTGTTGAAAAGTTTCACAAGAGGATCTGACGCAAAAGCTCGCAGCGTGTTTTCCGCGCCGGAGAGCTTATTTATAAATCATTGAATAGACCTCGTAACAGGCTCTTGTCAGTCCTGAATTTTCACTTTTTTATTTTTATTAATAAAGCGCGTTTGTATTACGTATTTTTATTCGTTTTTTTGAGGGTTTTGTATTTTAATGTTTTTAAACATTTTTTTAGAGTTTAGTAGTGTCAGATATATTTATATATTTTTATAAAGAGTACATTTACCTTGAATTTTTAAATGAAAGTAAGAAACTAAATGACGCATTAGTTACTGTCAATATCTTGACCATCTTCTTCTTCTTCTTCTTCATCTTCTTAGTATTATTATTCTTCTTATTATTATTATTATTATTATTATTATTATTATTTCTTTATTATTGTTGCATTTAAATTAAAATTTTTCTTTGTTGCATTTTTCTTCTTCTTCTTCTTCTTCTTCTTCTTCTTCTTCTTCTTCTTCTTCTTATTCTTATTATTATTATTATTATTATTATTATTATTATTATTATTATTATTATTATTATTATTATTATTACAAAATTATTGCGTTGCTTTGTTGCATCTAAGTGAAAGGTGCCCTGATCATAAACTATATTGATGGTAATGATAATAGTCAATTACAATTTCCAACTGCCAACAATCTGGAGTTACATAAGTTGGTATTGCGGAAATACTTAATGTTATAAATCCTTTCTTCACTTTTATTCTGTGATATGACGGGTTAGTATTGATCCTTTCTAGGAAGCCGTAATTGAAATAATTATTTCATCGCGGGTTGAAGTGTCCGGAATTTCATTTTTTAGAAGTAGCATTGTCATGAAGGGGAAGTTGGGTGCATGTTAGATACAGCTGCTGATGAATAGGTTACATGTATATTATGTATTAGGGAATATTAGGTAAAAGATTTGCCATTTGTCATTTTATGAAACGATGATTGACTGTGTTGTGCTTTGAAGTCTTGTTGTGAAGAATTTTAGATTAGTTCTCTCTCTCTCTCTCTCTCTCTCTCTCTCTCTCTCTCTCTCTCTCTCTCTCTCTCTCTCTCTCTATATATATATATATATATATATATATATATATATATATATATATATATATATATATATATATATATATATATATATATATATTTATTGACAAACTTCCTCAGATTCACGTAATCCTCATTTACTAGCTTGGAACATGTTTATCATATTGAGGTGAATCTATCACAGGTAGAATTTCAGTATTAAACGCTGTCATATATGTTCACAAAAGTCATCTTCAGGGTGTGTGGAGAGAGAGAGAGAGAGAGAGAGAGAGAGAGAGAGAGAGAGAGAGAGAGAGAGAGAGAGAGAGATTCACTATAAGATGAACCTTATGTACTGTATAGTATCATATTTCATTTGCTAAATCAAGTTTACCATTAATATGAAACTTTCTGTCTGAACATCAATCGAATCCTTTTCTCTACATTAGTAGTAGTTCTGCCCATTTTTAGTTTTCTGTAAAAGAAAACTATTGTGCCGGCTTTGTCTGTCCGTCCGCACTGTTTCTGTCCGCCCTCAGATCTTAAAAAGTACTGAGGCTAGAGGGCTGCAAATTAATATGCTGTTTATCCACCCTCCGGTCACCAAACATACCAAATTGCAGCCCTTTAGCCTCAGTAGTTTTTATTTTATTGATGGTCAAAGTTAGCCATAGTAGTGCTTCTGGCAACGATATAGGATAGGCTACCACCGGGCCTTGGTTAAAGTTTCATGGGCCGCGGCTCATACAGCATTATACCGAGACCACCTAAAGACAGATTTATTTTCGGTGGCCTTGATTATACGCCATAGCGGCTGTACAGAAACCTCGATTGCGTCGAAGAAACCTCGGCGCGTTTTTTGCTTGTCTCTTATTTTCTGAAATCATTCAGACATCCCTTGTTTGACACCATCACAGGCGTTTTCCAGAGAGTACCCCGAGCATCTGATGATGATTAAAATCTAGTTACTATAATTTCACCCCAAAATCGTCTCTATTCCGTTTATACAAAAGTCACACCAATTCTGGAATTAAAAAAAACTTTAATTGTAGAGGAACCCAGCAACGGTTCATTCAGGTAAAGTTCAGCTAATTATGTTTAGATTGTTCGGATATCATTCGCGTGTTGGGAGTTCCACTGTGTTTGCCTGTAATTATGTCGAGTGTTTCTGTATGATTGTGTGTTTGTTTAAAGCTGGTTTGTTACTTAGTTCACCTGTTTGTTCTTTTTTTTTTTTTAATCTTCCTTTTTTTTCCCTGTCTACAAGAGCAGAGTTTGGTTGTAGAATTTATTGTATGTATTTATTTATTTTTTTTTTTTATTAATTTTTCACCAATGCATTTTATTTGTATATGAATGTATATACTATATATATATATATATATATATATATATATATATATATATATATATATACTGTATATACACATGCATACATATATAAATACATACATACATACATACATACATACTTTCAGCATGAAGCCCCTTCCAATAACAGAGAAAATGAAAAACGATGCCGACTTCACATTCATAATTTAATTACTGAATCTTGGATGGATAAACCGCCTGTGCAATAAACATTCATATTTACCTTTCATACTTCACAGAAGATTCACCAGCGAGTCATCGAACCCCTTACAAAATATGCGTACTTCGACTCCATCGTAAACATATAATCTCGCTATGTGGAATTAAAGGTCCTTCCTTTCAATATACCTCACTTCACACTCCTTCTATCTCTTCATTTAGTTGATCAATACATTGAGTTTTACGCCTCAAAGAATCATTGAAATGGAGAGCCTAAAACGCAAGTAATATAATCATACAATCCCCTAAAATTAATATGTTGTTATATGGCGAGGATTTTCGTAAATTTCTATTAATAGACATTCCTACGCCCTCTCCCCTGTCGACCCCACCACTCATTCAGGACGCATATTGTAATTTCAATAAAGTACTTTAGCAGTTAATTACAGAGCACTTCCCGCTCTGAACCGGAATTATTCGGCCGAAATACATCGCCCCCACGATTCCCCCCATTACCGGGTGGGCGTCGATTGCGATTGCACGCCCGTCCTGTCCTCTCTCTCTCTCTCTCTCTCTCTCTCTCTCTCTCTCTCTCTCTCTCTCTCTCTATTTTGTCTTTATTTTGTCTGTTGTTTTAGGGACTCTCTCTCTCTCTCTCTCTCTCTCTCTCTCTCTCTCTCTCTCTCTCTCTCTCTCTCTCTCTACTTTATTTTGTCTGTTGTTTTAGGGACTCTCTCTCTCTCTCTCTCTCTCTCTCTCTCTCTCTCTCTCTCTCTCTCTCTCTCTCTCTCTCTCTCTCTCTCTCCTTTCTGCTCTACTTTATGTTCTTTTAGACTCTCTCTCTCTCTCTCTCTCTCTCTCTCTCTCCATCCTTTCTACTCTAGTCTATTAATGTATGTTCTTTTGGTTACTGTTACACTCTCTCTCTCCTTCGTTCCCGCCCACCTACCCACCAAAATCCTCCGCCCTCGACATGTTTAGTACGGGTAGGGATTGGATGGCTGTGTTATTTTCTAATTTAGAAGCTGTTATTAAACTTCGCGGTGGAGGGGTGGGTGCAAGGGGGGAGGGTTAGGTAGGGGGAGGAGGCTCGTCTTATTCGTCTTATTATCTTCTCAGATGAGGGAAATTATATTGGGGTTTGTGGAATATTTTTCCTCCTTCATCTTTAACTCTCCCCCTCCCACCCCCCACTCCACTCCCCTTCTATTTCCCCTTCATCTTCAGATCCTCCCCCCCCCCCTTCTATTTCCCCTTCGAGGAGAAAGCTAGAAAAAAGTTAATCAGAGCTATGTGGATTCTGATCAGAGGAAGGGAGCTGGATGTATCTGTCGTGTATGAAACGACAGAGAGAGAGAGAGAGAGAGAGAGAGAGAGAGAGAGAGAGAGAGAGAGAGAGAGAGAGGACGGTATCATATAGGAAAGAGAAAGAGAGAGAGAGGACGGTATCATAAAGGAAAGAGAGAGAGAGAGATGACCGTTTCATAATGGAGAGAGAGAGACGACTGTTTCATACAGGAGTCAGAGAGAGAAAGAGAGAGACGAAGGTTTCTTAAAGGAAAGAGAGAGAGAGAGAGAGAGAGAGACGGTTTCATAAAGGAGAGAGAGAGAGAGAGAGAGAGAGAGGGTTTCATAAAGGAGCTCTCGGTAATCCCTGTGTTTGTGTCCGATACGAGGAGAAAGGTACAGTAAGTAAGCTTTTGAGTTTGTCGTGATGGAGAGAGAGAGAGAGAGAGAGAGAGAGAGAGAGAGAGAGAGAGAGAGAGAGAGAGAGAGAGACTGTGGGTATTGTTGGAGTATGATCCCGGGAAAAGAAGCATTTCGTAATGCTCTCGGATAATACGAAGGTTTCGGGGGTTTGGGGGTTGTGTGGCATGGCTTTTAAATCTTGAAAGTTTGGGTATGATAGGAAGAGGGCGGGTAGCTTTTAGTAATGGCCGTGTCAGCTGATGGCAAGGGTGCTTGTCATTTTTTGTTTTTTTTGTGCTTGTGAAGAAAGATTTTTCCCTAACGTTGGGGTATTATAAGCCAAGCAACTTTTGATCTTGTATCATACAAGGGAAGGGAGCTTTCCGGTACTGGAGGTTCTTTGCAGCGTCCCTAAGGTCCCTAGCTGCAACCCCTTTCATTTCTTTTGCTATACGTCCGTTCATATTCTCTTTCTAACATCTTGCTTTCCACCCTCCCCTAACAGTTGATTCATAGTGCAACTGCTTTGAGGTTTTCCTCCTGTTCCACCTTCCAAACCTTTTTACTGTCAATTTCCGTTTCAGCGCTGAATGACCTTATAGGTCCCAGCGCTTGGCCTGTGGCCTAAATTCTATATTCGATTCTATTCCAAATGAAATGAGTTTTGTGCCTTCTTTTGGATGGAGGCTTCTCGTATTGTTCATGTATGATACAATGAAGGGAGGTCGTTTTCGTCTAGGTAGGAAGAAGAAAAAGATTGACAAAGCATTTTATAATGCTTTTGTATTGGTCATGTGGTATTAAGTGAAAGGACTCGTTCTCATGAGAGAGAGAGAGAGAGAGAGAGAGAGAGAGAGAGATAGAGATAGAGTTAGAGAGATTTGGTCAAGTGTTATTAAGTTCGTTCTCATGAGAGAATGCTTTTGTGTTGGAGAGAGAGAGCATTTGTAATGCTTTTGTATTGGTCATGTGTTATTAAGTGAAAGGACTCGTTCTCATAAGAGAGAGAGAGAGAGAGAGAGAGAGAGAGAGAGAGAGAGAGAGAGAGAGAGAGAGAGAGAGAGAGAGAGAGAGCATTTCGTAATGCTTTTGTATTGGTCATGTGTTATTAAGTGAAAGGACTCGTTCTCATAAGAGAGAGAGAGAGAGAGAGAGAGAGAGAGAGAGAGCATTTTATAATGCTTTTGTAGTCAAGTGTTATTAAGCGCTCGTTCTCAGAGAGAGAGAGAGAGAGAGAGAGAGAGCATTTTATAATGCTTTTGTATTTGGTCAAGTGTTATTAAGTGAAAGGGCTCGTTCTCATGAGAGAGAGAGAGAGAGAGAGAGAGAGAGAGAGAGAGAGAGAGAGAGAGAGAGAGAGAGAGCATTTTATAATGCTTTTGTATTGGTCATGTGTTACTGAGTGAAAGGACTCGTTCTCATGAGAGAGAGAGAGAGAGAGAGAGAGAGAGAGAGAGAGAGAGAGAGAGAGAATTTCGCAATGCTTTTGTATTCATGGCTAAGCTTTGTTAAAGAGTTTTAAAACCGAACAGCTGATCTAAATGTCTCCAATGCCTCAGTAATGACAAAGCAGCTGTTTACCGCGTTCACTCGACATTCATCAGAGGCCAAAGGTTATCGAGTGAATAAGACTCACGAGTTGTGACTCATGACATTAAGAGATGATTTGCATGATAATGACTCATACCTAGAGAGCGATTTTGTCTGCTTATGCATTCACGTTTTACTTCTCAGGTGAAATGTGTTGACAAATGAAGAGGTGAAGCGGAAATTAGTAGATTATTGAACGCATAGTTAATGTAAGTCATTTATTCTACTCAGAGAGTATTTCGTTATGATAAATATCTGTGAGGGTATATTGATGATGCCTTGCTTTTAGCCAAATGCAGGACCAGAAGGGAGTGTCTTAGAAGAATGTATTGATTGATCTGTTCAGACAGCTAGCTTGATATAATTTGGATGATGACAATTGCTGAGGAGGTTAAACATTGAATAGTGAAGGAAAGAAAAAAAAATGAATGCTGTGGAATGGCCCTTCAAATTGTTAATGTCTAATAATGTATTTATTATTTTGAACCAAGGCAAAGAACGATTGACTCTACTAGCAAATTGTTTTAAAAGTAAAATACTTTCATGCTGAAAAATTATAAATATTGCAAAAGTTTGAAAATGAAGGAATATGACCATGCTATCAACTTCTTTATGGAAAGAATGTTACATTGTTTGTTAATTGGTTTGAACCAGTGGAGAGAACGGGAGAAAATGTAACGAGGTGGTCATGAAACTCTTGATTTTGAGATACCTGTTAGGTCATTATCTTTAATGATTTATCGATTCATGTAACATGGCGTCACAACGAGTATGGTCGTCGATGTTTCTTATGATGATATTTATATATAGATTCATGTAACATGGCGTCACAACGAATATGGTCCTCGATGTTTCTTATGATGGTATTTGCAGGGATATTAGTTAGACCGGGTTTGATGTTAAATGAGAAAAGATTTAATAAGCTCTCTCTCTCTCTCTCTCTCTCTCTCTCTCTCTCTCTCTCTCTCTCTCTCTCTCTCTCTCTCTCTCTCATTTATCCATGTACTGCAACAACAAATTGCTGTTTCAACTTACCAGTGTACACGATGGGTTTAGCGGCCAGTGATCAATGAAGCCTTGTCAAGAGTGCCACTTAGGAGGCGAAAGTTGGGAGAAATGGCAACTCGTCTTAATAGGAGAGAGAGAGAGAGAGAGAGAGAGAGAGAGAGAGAGAGAGAGAGAGAGAGAGAGAACTTGAAAAGTCGTGATGCGAAGATGGTTTAATCTTATGTTTTCGATATACAAAAGGGATACGATTTGTATATCAAGAAAATTCTCTCTCTCTCTCTCTCTCTCTCTCTCTCTCTCTCTCTCTCTCTCTCTCTCTCTTTAGAAAACTTTTTTCCAAAAAAAGTCTGCTTTATTTTGTTTAGAACTGTATGATTTTGAAGATAGTAACGTTCGTGAACGTAGTCTTGCACCAAGCCACGCATCTAAATCGAAAATTTTATTTCTGTTAAGTAGTTCTAATCCAGATTAATTTATGTATTCGAGATAATTAATTTTGATATTAATGCGACGCCAGATTGCATAAATATATCACTTAGTGCGTATTAGTTTTCCCGATCTTGCCCAGTACATACGAATACAACCCAGAACCACTCTCTCTCTCTCTCTCTCTCTCTCTCTCTCTCTCTCTCTCTCTCTCTCTCTCTCACTCAAGACTCCTTCCCCCCACCCTCTCCACCACCACAACTCTCTCTCGCTCTCTCTCTCTCTCTCTCTCTCTCTCTCTCTCTCTCTCTCCACCACAAACTCCTTTCTACCCCCCCACCACCACCACCACAAGCTCTCTCTCTCTCTCTCTCTCTCTCTCTCTCTCTCTCTCTCTCTCTCTCTCTCAAATGAATCTCAATCGGGGGAATTAAAGGGAAATCCTCGGTGCCGATGCGATTCTTTAATCACTGTCATCGTATTTAACCCGCAACGCAAAGCCTTCCCATTATTGATGGCCTGTAATTACACACACACACACACACGAGCCGAGCTGGCGAAGCAAAGCGTATCATCATCATCATCATCATCATCATCATCATCATCATCATCATTTCGATGCCTCTCGTTTCCTTCCTCAGCCTGCTCCCTTTAATTAATTATATGCAGGTGCCTGCCTTGTGGTATGTAGGTATACATAGATACATACACACAAGCACATACATATATAATATATATATATATATATATATATATATATATATATATATATATATATATATATATATATATATATATATATATATATATATATATATATATATATATATATATATATATATATATATATATATATATATATATATATATATATATATATATATATATATATATATATATATATATATATATATATGTATGTATGTATGTGTGTGTGTGTGTGTGTGTGTGTGTACTCAAAATCCCATCCCTTCCGTCGACAGCCACGTATATTAATTGTGCAACTGCTCCGCAATGACAATTTTTATTCATCACCTCCTCCTCTCCCGCTCTCGTAGCCTATTCTCTCTAATTGAGCAATTATTTTGTAGCGACAGTTTATTTATTCATTTTATTTTATTCATTTCATCTTTTATTTCCGCCGGCCGCTATCATTCATAGCTGGACTGTTTCGTTAATGGCAGGTTTGATTGCTTGATAACCGTTTATCAAAACTCTTTCTTTGTGTATATCATTTCCAATTTTATTTTTTCAATTGTCATCTAGTGACAGTTATGTCTTTATTTGTCTCGGCCCCAGAAGAGTGTGTGTGATTAAGTTCAGGATCATAGTGAAGTGATAAAATAGATATAGTGATATAATAGTGTGTGTTTGAAACAAAGGTAGTGTTCTGTCTAGCTTACATTTATATAATTGTAAGTAAACACTCGATTTGTTAGTTTGTTATTTTTATTTGCTGTCTAAATTTGGTTTTATCTCTCTCTCTCTCTCTCTCTCTCTCTCTCTCTCTCTCTCTCTCTCTCTCTCTCTCTCGGACAAAGAGTCTCAGTGTTTTATGTGAGTAGTGAAAGGTGAAATTGCATTGTATTGTATTTGAATTAGAGGACGTCAGAGCACTTTGGTTGGGTAATGAACGTCCATGGAAGCTAAGTCTCTCTCTCTCTCTCTCTCTCTCTCTCTCTCTCTCTCTCTCTCTCTCTCTCTCTCTCTCTCTCTCTCGTGCACAGCTCGAAGTTCCATGTAAATCCTTTGGTGTAATGTGTCCCGGGTTTCATTTCCTGTTAGTCAATAAAGCGACTCGCCTGTTTATTTCATTTTGATGTGATATGTTATGTGAATTCGTATTTTATTTATTTATTGTGAGCATTGTAATTTCTCTGTGGTTGGGCATTTTCCCCATTAAGCCTTCATGTATATAAGTTTTGAAGCTCCACTTCTCTGCGTGTAAAATTATTCACTGTATCTGTGTGATTTTAATTATTTGTTAAAATCTTGTTTGGTTTTTATTATTTTTTTATCTGTTTTGTTTTTATTATTAGTTTTATATCTGTTTGGTTTTAATTATTATTTTTATGTCCGTTTGGTTTTTAATTATAATTTCTATATTAGTTTGGTTTTTATTATTTTTTATATCTTTGATTTTTAATTATTTTTTTATCTGTTTGGTTTTTATTATTTTTTATATATCTCTTTGGTTTTTATTATCTTTCGATACCCTGATGAGTTAAGTTTTTATCACAAAGTATTTTATCTTTATATTCCACACTAATTTGAAAAAGAATTTTACCAAAACTCCTCTCTCATTCTTTCTCCTCCTGCCTCCTTCTCCCCCCTCCCCACCTCCACCCACTTCCTCCCTCCCTCCCTCCCTCCCCTCGTCGACAGAGGAAAAGGGAAGGAAAAATGAGGAGGAAGCAAAAAATAGAAGGAAATAAAAGAAAAAAGCTTACATCTCTTTCAGTCTCTCTTTTGTGCACCGGAATTGTTTAGGAGTTTCTCGCATTCTTCATCGGCTTGAATTTTCAGGGCGTCTCATTTAAAGTTGGACCTGTTGCCGTTCGGTTCTCTCTCTCTCTCTCTCTCTCTCTCTCTCTCTGTACCCGTTGAAGTTGGTGTGGATTTTTTGGGATTACTTTTTTTTTCTTGGGAGAGTTTCATCTCTGTGTGTATGTATGTATGTATGAATGTATGTATGATTGTTTGTATGTTTGTTTGTATGTTCATGCATGTCTCGCTTTCATCCCACGTTCTTATTTTTGTTTATTTCTTGAAAGGGGGAAGGGGGGGGGAGGCTTGGCTGGCGAGGGGGAGAGCTTTTTATTCATGACTTCTTTAAAGTCACATTGACCTCCTTGATTGAAGTTGCCTTTGAATGGACCCTCTGAGTCTGTCAGTCTGTCTGTGTGTCTCCCTGTCTGTGTGTCTGTCTGTTTGTCTCCCTGTCTGTGTGTCTGTCTGTCTCCCTGTCTGTGTGTCTGTCTGTCTCCCTGTCTTCCCTTGTTGTTTACTTTTTGGGAATCTCTGCGTATAAATATCTATCGTCTTTTTTTCCGCTTAAGTTACAAGAAATCTCTCTCTCTCTCTCTCTCTCTCTCTCTCTCTCTTCGTCTGTGAAATGGACAGCTTCCGTCGTGAAATTTTTGACTTAATTTTTTGAAATCCCTGGTCTCCTAATTAATAATAATCAAAATGCGGAATCAGTCAGCAATGATTTTATTTTTAGTTTCACTTTTCCTCGTTTATCAGAATCCAGATTTCAATTTGTGCTCTGCAAACTCTTCTTTTAGCCATCGCGAGGGAATTCAGGCAGTAAACGCTGGATAACAGTAAAACCTGTTGCATCTCTCTCTCTCTCTCTCTCTCTCTCTCTCTCTCTCTCTGCAACATTTACACTACTGGCTTTGCTTTGCCAAGGTTCTTTGCAATTAAACAGAGCGTGTGTAGGACAGAATTTTTTTTTCTATCGTTTGAACAATAAAAAGTTTGTGTAGTTGGGCCGTGCGTTCCAGAATTTTAATCCTCGCATTTCTCTCTCTCTCTCTCTCTCTCTCTCTCTCTCTCTCTCTCTCTCTCTCGTGTTTGGATTAGTTGTCGTTTGTCCTTGGTCATCAAAGGTGGCACTGCCTTTTTTGTATTCCGCTTGTAAGAGTCTCTCTCTCTCTCTCTCTCTCTCTCTCTCTCTCTCTCTCTCTCTCTCTCTCTCTCTCTCTCTCTCTCTCTAGATCGTTATAGTTAGTAGTCTTTTTATATCAAATTTGCAAATCGTCATGTGCGTTTGTCCTCTTTTTATAATATCTGATATTTACATTGGTATATCAGAGATGATGTAACATTCTGAGCTACGTTTGAATTCTCTCTCTCTCTCTCTCTCTCTCTCTCTCTCTCTCTCTCTCTCTCTCTCTCTCTCTCTCTCTCCGGCAGGCAATTTCATCTCTCAAGACCAGTAAATCTTGGCCTCGCTCTCCGGGGATGAGCTGTTAAATCCTAACGACCCGACGGTGATTGGCTCCTGAAAAGCAGCCTTTTTCTTTCTTGGCGTTTTCTCTTATTTTTCTGTCGAATTTCGTCTCTTGTTTTGGAGTTTTCTGCTCTTGGTCTCACTGTCTGTGTACCCCCCCCTCCCCTCCCCTCCCTTTCCTTCTTCTTCCCCTCCCCTCCTACTCCCGGACACCCACACTAGCCGCCAGTGTCGGGAAAAATTATCTTTTCTTCTGCTTTCCAGACCTCCGACCAGTGAGTTCTGGAAAGGAAGGCAGGAGGAGGAGGAGGAGGGAGGAGGTGGTGGAGGTGGAGGTGGAGGAGGAGGAGGATTCGTTGACTTTATTGTATGTTTTGTTTGTGAAGTGTTTTCTCCGTGGTCTTAACAGAGTCGTCCTTCTCACAGAGACATCTTAAGGAAGTCCTCCTCACTCTGTTGTTTGTTTGTGCGTGGTTTTGGTTCGCATTCTTCTCTTAATTAGCGGTTTTGTTTTTAATTTGTTTTGTTGTTTGAGTAAAGAATGGGCAACTTACTTCTTTATTGAAAGAAAGAACGTAATGGCCAATATTGTTTAGTAGTATTTACTTGTTTTATAATTATTAGCGGTTTTGTTTTTGATTTCCGTCATTCTGTGAATAAAGATTAGGGAACTCTCGTCTTTATTGAAAGGAAGGAAGTAATGGCCATTATTGTGTAGTAGTATTTATTTGTTTTATTACTATTTTAACAGTAAACGGGTCCTGAATTCTCACCCTTTTTTTTTTCTGTCAACGAAAAAGATTTTGTAAAAGGTGTAAATATCTTCAGACTCTTCTGGGTTAGGTGATGACCTTGCTTTCCCACGAAACTTTTGTAAACACTGGAAAGTTTGTGTGGTCAGAATAATTTTTTTGGGGGGGGGCTGATACCATTAACAAAATCATGAAAATTCATGCTGATCCGAGGTTGGTTAAATTTTGAAAGCTTATTTTTCTAATTGTTAAACTGTGATCCGCATCTCATTATTTAGTTATTCTTATATGCGACTGACTTTTGCACATAGCCATGACCATCGTTGAATGTATAATTTCCCAAACATAAATTATTGATCAGTGTAATACAGACTGGTGAGAAAACTGATCTGTTCATGTTAGATCGTTCTTTATAATTTTTTGTCGTATACTTTTGATATTACAATTTTATTTAAGAGTACTGTGTTCTGTAGAAGAGTGCGTTGGAAGATAATGGCGGTTTACGCTTGTTTCATGTATTTTTTGTTCGCTTTTCATATATTAATAATAATAATAATAATAATGATAATATAATAATAATAATAATAATAATAATAATAATAATAATAATAATAATAATAATAATAATAATAATAATAATAGTTTCTTGGAAGAAGTCCCCAGTCGACGTTTATCTTGGTTTTGTGGCGACAAACGTAATAATAATAATAATAATAATAATAATAATAATAATAATAATATAATAATAATAATAATAATAATAATAATAGTTTCTTGGAAGAAGTCCCCAGTCGACGTTTATCTTGGTTTTCATGACAAACGTAAATAATAATAATAATAATAATAATAATAATAATAATAATAATAATAATAATAATAATAATAATAATAGTTTCTTGGAAGAAGTCCCCAGTCGACGTTTATCTTGGTTTTGTGGCGACAAACGTAAATAATAATAATAATAATAATAATAATAATAATAATAATAATAATAATAATAATAATAATAATAAATAATAATAGTTTCTTGGAAAAGGTCCCCAGTCGATGTTTATCTTGGCTTTGTGGTAACAAACGCAAATAATAATAATAATAATAATAATAATAATAATAATAATAATAATAATAATAATAATAGTTTCTTGGAAAAAGTCCCCAGTAGACGATTATCTTGGGTTTTGGTAACAAACGCAAATAATAATAATAATAATAATAATAATAATAATAATAATAATAATAATAATAATAATAATAGTTTCTCGGAAGAAGTCCCCAGACGGCGTTTATCTTGGCTTTGTGGTAACAAACGCTGGCGAGATTCAGTTACCTGCCCCAGCGAAGGTGTAACTGATGAAGACTTCTCAACTTTAATTTTCCTGCTCTCTGTTGCGGTCTGCCTCGAGTTGCAGCTTGAATTTGGTTGGGTTTAGGTTGAATGTTAAAAATATTTAAGTATTGTGGTAATATTGGTTTTTAATTTGCTAATATTATTGTTTCGGTTGTTTTGGGGGGCTTCGTCTCTTTGGGTTAATTATTATAGTTTGTTTGGGTCATCTCTTTTGTCTTAATTTTTGTAATTTAATGGATGTAATATTCTTAATTTTTGTAATTTAGTGTACGTGATATTTTGCCGTTAGCATTCAGTTATGCACCTTTACGCTTAGTAGTTTTATTTACATGGACGTAACTCATACACATTTTCGAAAGTCGTAGATTGATAGAAATATCTTTGCCTTTTAAATTGAATTGAATCCTGTATTTGAGCCATAAGCCATATAGCCTACAGTAGATAAGATTTTATTTTTTATATTAGATAAGATTTTATTGTGTGTTAAGATAATGCACGAAAGCCATAAAAGGAAATATTGTCGTTTAGGGTAACGAGAAGAGAAGGAAATTTCTCTCTCTCTCTCTCTCTCTCTCTCTCTCTCTCTCTCTCTCTCTCTCTCTCTCTCTCTCTCTCTCTCTGATTAGGTAAAGAATCAAGCTTCCCTTCCCGTCGGCACCTTTAAATGGAACAGGAGAGGGAAGGGTGGGCCGTGGGAGGGTTTAGAGAATTATTTTGGTCAATATTATCCAAAATCATTACTAGGCCAGCCAGGGCTTGTTTTTGCGTCTCGTGGTGAGGGAGGGAGGGAAATTGGGGGGTGGGGAAAGTAAAAGCATAGCCTATGCTGTTGCTCTGGGACCTTTAATTCCTCCTCCTCCTCCCCTCCCCCTCCCCCCTCCCCCTCCCCTCCCCCTCCCCTCCTCCTCCTCCTCCTCCTCCTCCTCCTCCTCCTCCTCCTCCTCCTCCTCCTCCTCATCCTTCCAACCCCTTCTTGCAGTGTTTACCGGAAGTCGAAGTAGAAGGAACCCATAATTTTGAGGGCTGGGATTCCGGCCACGGTTCCCATTTCTTAATCACCGCCCGAGATGGGCGTCTTCCTCATTTAGAAGAATCAAGGGTGGGGGAGGTGGGGGAAAGGGTTTGGTGCGTGTCTGAGAGAGAGAGAGAGAGAGAGAGAGAGAGAGAGAGAGAGAGAGAGACTCATCATCATAATAAACTCTGATGAGAAGATTTGAGATCTAATCATTCGTTTCCCGTGTTTAATATCAAAAGAACATTTATGATTAAGAAAGAGATTTGTTTTCGCGGCCAAATCTGAAGAAATGTGCGCACTGCCGTCGTTTATTCTGCAATAACATAAACAGAAACAGAGAGAGAGAGAGAGAGAGAGAGAGAGAGAGAGAGAGAGAGAGACGTTTTAGTATGAATTAGGTTGAGAAAATTTTCGTTCTGTATGCATTCCCTTTCTCTGATATTGGTGTCTTCGGTATTTGAAGTGCCAGGAATTGAAGCCTTCTTGTTTTTACGTAATGGATTTTTGCAATTGTTTGATGTATATTGTATGTTCATGTTCATTTTGTTACAGAAAATACTAAGAGCTCTGTAAGCAAATTGAAGGGTGAATTCTCTATGCAGAGAACTGACGAAGTACAAAACTACATAAATTTGACAGAAAAGCTCACTCCCAACACCCTTGAGCCTCGCTTATAATACTCTTTTGGTGCCTATGTGTCACTTAATAGGATGTGACAATAAAGTCAGCTGGGCCCACAGGAAAAATAAAAGAAAAAAAGATCTTGGTACTTTTGTTTTTCATGTGGCCTCAGTTTAATATATACTTTGGTATTTGGAAGCACTCTTGTACTATCCTTCACCAGGCCTTGTACTCCGTCATTCCAATTTATACTAGAACCACTTCATCAGTTCATGTGTCACTCCTGCCACTCGTCATTTATTTGGACACTTCAACGTGTCAGTCACTGTATTTGACACTTCATCTATAACGCCTTCATTCAATTTGACACTTCAGCAATCGCCTATCATTTTATGTGACACTTTAGCCTCTCCATCATGTTATTTTAAACTTCGTTAATATTATTCATTTGGTGACGATATCTATAGTCCTGTTTCTTTTATGGAGCTGAAGGTAAATATCCGCAGCCGATATCGCTGTGACCTATGGGAGGCGCTGAGAATCACGAGCAGCCAATCACAAATAGGTTCAGTGATATCGGCTGGGGATTTTTACCGTCACCTCCAAAAAATAGATTTTGGAGATTAGTATGAAACCATATGGAGCAAAGAGCATTTGTGACCATGCATGTATGCTGTTGTGTTTGCAGCCTCTTCTTAAATCTGAACAGTCCCCACTCCACCCTCCGTCCCCCGTCCCCCCCCCCTCCCATTCCCCGTCCCCTCCCCTCCCCATTTTCAAGTAGCCGTTTAGTCATTAGTCACTAATGAAGGACTGGGGTTAAAATGCATCTTGTGCATTTGCTAATCGCCTTCTTGGATTTAGGTTGCAATTAGACATTCCCTAATGGAAATAGTTCGATTTGGCGTTATGAAAGCTTCGCTTCAAGTCGAGAGAGAGAGAGAGAGAGAGAGAGAGAGAGAGAGAGAGAGAGAGAGAGAGAGAGAGAGACTGCAATTGGATTCTTGATTGTCTTCCCGCTCTGACACTGTTGCCTCCTCTTTCTCATTTGAGACCTCGAAATTAAGAAAACGTCATCTCTGCGTGCGCCCGCGCGCGTGCACGCGCGTTCGGGCGCGCCTCGTCTTTTGGGGGGGTGTAAACGGACGTCCTCCTATTGAATTCCCATTTGAAATGCACCGTGGGTTGCACTGCAAATATCGACTTAGGAGAATTGAAGATCGAGCCAATAACTATAGACCTGCATTAGGGTCTCAGGAAAGGTGGGGGTTTGGGAGGACGGGTTATGGGTCCCTTGCTTTTAGGGTAGGGTCGAAAGGGGGTAGGGTCATTCATCCCCTCCCCCATACCCCCTCGATAGCTTCGGGGCGGCGAGAGAGATCTTGTTGGCATGTATATTGAATTGCCCGTTTCTGTATATTGTGTCTCGGGTCTTATTGAAGTGTCCCGCCCGTCTTAGGGGTGACCTCGTCTCTGTCAGGCCGCTCTGGGCCTTGCGACCTGTTGCCGGAGAGGTGGTTATTGATTGCTGTGATGAAAGTGGGAGGGGGTTTAGTGTTGCTGATGGAAACTCCCTCCTTTCCTTCTCCCCCCTTCACTTCTTTTCTTCTCCCTCTTTTGTTCTCCCTCTTTCCCCCCCTCTCAGTTCCCCGTTTAAAGGGTGGTTGTTTAGTATCGGTGATGGAAATTCCCCCTCTCATTTCCCCCTCCTTCGTGTTCCCCTCAACTTCTTGTGTTTTTCTCCCCTTCCCCCCCTCAGTTCCTTGCGTCTCAGTTTTTTTCCCCCGTTTTAGGGGGGGCGTTTTAGTATTGGTGATGGGCACTCCCTCTCCTTCCCCCCCCCTTCGTATTCTCCCCCTCCCTTCATTCCCTCCCCTCTAATCCTTGTATCTCAGTCTCCCCCTCCTTTATCCCTTCGCGAACAGTAAGAGATTAAGGTTAAGGGAATAGGAGATTTGAGAAGGGGGGGGGCGGCGCGCCTGCTTTTACAGCCAAGAGAGAAGATGAAAAAAGACACACAGGTGGAACAACCATACGCCAAAATGACGTGTCCGGGTTTATTCATCCTCTAGGTAGGGGAACAGGGAGGGGAGATGGAAGGGGAGAAGAGGGGAATTGTAGGGGTTGTCTTTTGTTGCTTGTTTTTTAATTATTGTTTTTTTTTTCCCGGAATGCTTTTGTTTGTTTACATTGTGTGTCAGCCTCGACGCTCGATTAGTTTTTGCGGGAGTTTGCGTATAGCTAAATTGCTTCTTCATTGGCGAAGGTGAATTGCGGTGTTTTAATTACAGTGACCGCAGTCCTTTTTGTATGGAGAGAGAGAGAGAGAGAGAGAGAGAGAGAGAGAGAGAGAGAGAGAGAGAGAGAGAGAGAATGAATATGTATGGTTTATTTCTGGTACTGATAATATGATAACGAATATACAGCATACATATTTAAAATTTGAATAGATCCATTATTATAGATGCATACTTTCTTCCGGTTTGATTATTTATTATAGGAAGCAACGGAGTGAAGTAAATTGTTTTATATAATACACACACACACACATATATATATATATATATATATATATATATATATATATATATATATATATATATATGTATATATATGTTGTATATATATATATATATATATATATATATATATATATATATATATATATATATATATATGTATATACATATATATACATATATATATATATACATATATATAATATATAATATATATATACTGGCACTAAATATGTATATATATATTATATTTATACATATTTAGTGCCAGTACTTTCGTTCAACTTTTGACATTACAACATCACAACGGAAAAAGTACACAATAACGCAAAAGTACCGCCATAAAATAGCGCACTCGATAATCCTGACGGGATATCCGATACGCAAAAAAAAAAAAATAACGGCCAGTGTATTTTATAATGAAATCATAAAGCGAATGAATGGGGCCACATCCATTTCCAGTTGATAAACGGCAGTGTTCAGTGTTTGCTTTTATGCAGCATTTCATTTCTCTGTCGTTTCGTTTTTGGGCGAGCGTTGGTTTATGCTCCCTCAAGGTCAGTGGGTAGCGTTTTTGTACGTGCATGCCCACGGCATTGTAGCGCGAGCGTTCAGGTGCCCTGGGGCGGGAGTGTGTAATGTGGTTAAACACTTGCTTTTGAGAGTAAGTTAAAAAAGTTAAGTATCATATCCAGTTACTTACATATAAAGATATATATGTATGTATATATGTATACATATATATAATAATAATAATAATAATAATAATAATAATAATAATAATAATAATAATAATAAATGCACTAGATCTTATGAGCATTAGTATATACATTTTTTGTGACATCCTGAGAACATTTGTATGCTCACATACACCAGATCTTGTGAGCATTTGTATGTGTACACATGCAACCACATTAAGTGAACTTTTGTATATACACACATTTACACCATATTTTGTGAATGTGTGTATATTCACATGTAGGTCATATGTTGGAGCATATGTTATTGTTAGCATTTGTACAGTATATACAAGGATCATTTACATTTGCATATGTATATATATATATATATATATATAGAGAGAGAGAGAGAGAGAGAGAGAGAGAGAGAGAGAGATACGCCGACCAAGTTGTGGAACGTTATTTACCTTTCCGGTATTTATGTCGGTAGGGTAATAAAGTTATCATGTTTATTTCACTGAAATTATTAACGATATATATCTAGGTTATGGAGCCATCAATTAACGCTCGGAGACGCATGCGCAAACGCCGGATCGCTGTGTGTACCTCGTTATACACAACGAAAGCCTTCCTTTGCGTTGGTCAACTTTAAGAACGGTTATTGTTTTTCATTTGTTGGCCTGTAATTGTTAGCATTTGTTTAAATGTTTTTAAAATTCTCTCTCTCTCTCTCTCTCTCTCTCTCTTGAAAGATTATTTTATTAAATATTATGTCTAATAATCTCTCTCTCTCAACCTTTTTCGTTTGTAGAAGATTGATATTTTTGTATATATTAAAACTCCTCTCTCTCTCTCTCTCTCTCTCTCTCTCTCTCTCTCTCTCTCTCTCTCTCTCTCTCTGTGTGGTTAACAGGATGTTAGTTTAATCTCATAAATCTTTGTTCTGTGTTTTTTTTTTCTTTTATCAAACGACACTGTTACCTTATCTTGTCAAAATAACAGCTTTATCTTGCAATGTTGTAATTGTAAGCGTAATGGTGTAGTCAGAATATACCCCTATGTTATGTGATATATATGTTTGTTTTGAATTTTTTTATGTTTGTTTTGATTTTTTTTTGGGGGGTGTTAGACACCACTTATGAACTGCCGATTCGTAGAGGTATACCTTGTCCATTAACGATTTAATGCGCTGCGTATGCCGAATATTAATGTACCGTCGATCAAGCGTCATAATTGCGCTTACGTAAATTTCGGATGCAGAGCGTGTTCATGCAACGTAATTGATCGGTTGCTATGTTCGCGAAGCCTTGGATACAGTACTCTCGCTTAGGATGGAGAGAGAGAGAGAGAGAGAGAGAGAGAGAGAGAGAGAGAGAGAGAGAGAGAGAGAGAGAGAGAGAGAGAGAATTTTCTCTGGTTTGGTAAAGGTAAAAATGAGTTATCAATGTTTCCATAAGGGTAAAAATTAGTTACTTATGGTTTGAGTAAAAGTAAGTTATATAAGAATGGTTTAAACTTCTAAAGTGGGATATCTGTGGTTGGATAAAGGTGATAATGAGTTCTTTGTGTTTGGATAAAGGTAGAATTGAGTTATCCTTGTTTGTATAAGGGTAAAATATTACGTTTACGTGAAAGAACTTAGAAAAAAAAATTTAGGTATTGCGCGAAAGATCTTTGTAGAATTATAACTATATTTATATTGAGATACTTTTAGAATCATTACGTGACATTTCGAGTGAAGGAATATGCGGGTGTGTGAAGAAATGTTAATAGACTGGAAAAGTGAAATGAAGTTTTAAAGTTTTATGGAATAAAAGAAATAATGTTAGGCTAAAAAAAAGTAGTGATTAAGAATATAGAATGAAAGAAAAATGGAAAAAATTGAATAAGTAAAGAAATAAATTGTAAGCGCTGGCACACACATTATAAAGTGTGAAGAGATAAAAGAATGGCAAAGAGAAATATATTACCAGGATTAAAAAAAAAAAAAGCTAAGCCCAAAAACCCAAAAAGTAAAAGAGATTAAAAACGGGGAATGAAAAACGCGAAATTGGGATATACCATTAAAGAAAGGACCTCAGAGAAAAATGAACTTTTGATTAAAGACCCAGCCGTAAGGCCGAATAAATGACAGTAAAAAAAAAAAAAAAAGAAAGAAAAGTACGCCCTTTTATTAGTTCCATCTCGTGGCGGTGGTTAATTAAGGTTCCTCCCGATTCGGTTTTTGTGTGAATTATGCCGCGTATTAGATTTCATTGTGTGAGGGGAAGGACGGAACGAACGAGAGTGGCATTCTCAGACATATGGGTGCGCGCGCATATGCCCGCTGGGTTAATGGTATGGGTATGTATGAAGACCATCAAAAGATTATATGTATATAAATTTATATATATATATATATATATATATATATATATATATATATATATATATATATATATATATATATATATATATATATATATATATATATATATATATATATATATATATATATATATATATATAACTGAATATAAATATGGAATATGAATATATAAATAAAGATAAAATATATACTAAGGCCTTTTGTCCTCAAGCAGGACTCTTTTACAGTTTTCACTTTTTCATTTTGTCTTTTATTTATCTTTATTTTTTATATTTTGTCTTTTATTTATATTTTAATTCTGCTATTTTATTTATATATATATATTTAATTCTGTTCTTTTGTATTTGACTTTTATTTTCATTTTTGATTTTGTCTTTTATTTGCTTTTTTAATTTTGTCTTTTTTATTTGCTTTTTAATTCTGCTATTTTATTTGTATTTTTAATTCTGCCCTTGTATTTGCTTTATTTTAATTTGTTTTATGTATAATTGTTTTTTTTATTTCATTGTCTTTGTATTTGATTTCTTTTTTACTTCTTTATTACTCGTTTTCTTTTTTCTTAATGTCTTTTTAATCGCTTTCTTTTGTATTTTGTCTTTTTATTTGCTTTTTTTTCTTTTTCCGTTTGTATTTTACGTGCTTTGCTTTTTTCATTGTGTTTTTTTTTTCATTGTCTTTTTGTATTTTGTCTTTGTTATTTTCTCTTTAATTTTCTATTTTTTTCTCTTTCCTTTTTTCTTTTTACTCGCTTTCTCTTTCTGTTTTCCCATTTGTCTTGTTATTTGCATTATTTTTCCCATTTGTCTTTATATCCATTATTTTCCTTTGTCTTTTTATTTTTATTTTTCTGTCTTTTTACTGTTGTCTTTTTTTCATTTTACTTTTTATATGTATTATTTTTCCCATTTGCCTTTTTATATGCATTATTTTTCTCATTTGTCTTGTTATGTGTTTTTCCCCATTTGTTTTTTTATATGCATTATTTTTCCATTTTGTCTCTTTTATATCCATTATTTTTCCCTTTTTCGTTTTATTTTATTTTTATTTATTTTCCCCTTGTTTTTTACCAGCTTTCTTTTTCATTTTACTTTTTATTTGCATTATTTTTCCCCTTGTTTTTTACCAGCTTTCTTTTTTTCATTTTACTTTTTATTTGCCATATTTTTCCCCTTGTTTTTCACCAGCTTTCTTTTTTCAATTTATTTTTTGTATGCATTATTTTCCCATATGTCTTTTTATAGGCATTATTTTTCCCATTTGTCTCTTTATATCCATTATTTTTCCCCTTGTTTTTTACCAGCTTTCTTTTTTCATTTTACTTTCTATTTGCCTTTTTTTTTCCCCTCGACGATCCGAGAACACCGTGGTCGATAGCAAGGCAAATATGCACGCTAGGTCTGGAGGGCCTTCGAGAAGGAGTTTTATGGCGATCGACCCCAGCCCCCGTGTTTGCTTGGTCGCAATATAAGGGAAAATCCAAGAAATCGCTTTTAGGCCTAAGCAGTCACGACGCCTACGCGATTGTAAAAAAAAAAATAAAAGAAAAAAATGAGGGATGAAGATTTCATAAGCAGATCTTGGGGGATGTATCGCGGTGGAGTGGGTCTCTCTCTCTCTCTCTCTCTCTCTCTCTCTCTCTCTCTCTCTCTCTCTCTCTCTCTCTCTCTCTCTCTCTCAGACGCACGCACACACACACATCTATATATTTACATGTGTGTGTCTGTTTGTCTGTGTGTATATATTTATATATGTTTGTATATATGTATATATATTTATATATATATATATATATATATATATATATATATATATATATATATATATATATAATTATTTTGTGTCTTATTCACTTAATTACAATAGAACTATATGGGTATGATTCATGTCCTCTGAGTATTCAAGAATATAATGGAGCAAATATTTTGTATGTGCTGTATAATCTTCTAATTCCAAAATGAAACTACTAAAGAATCCATCTGAACTGAGAAGTAGATTCGCTTTGGGGTACGAGTAACTCCTTTGCAATTTATCTGCCTTAAGAAATAAGTAACTCATTTGCTTTCACATATGAGACAGAAATTACTTCAAGAATTTTGTAACTCATTTACCATAACACATGAACAACTCATTTGCCTTAATAGACGAACCACATTTTCTCGGCGCAGTCGAGTTTTCTTTACAGCTGCTTCAGCGTATAATCAAGGCTACCGAAAATAGATCTGTCTTTCGGTGGTCTCGGTATAATGATGTATGAGCCGCCGCCCGTGAAACTTTAACCACGGCCTGATGGTGGCATGTCTATATCGTTGCCAGAAGCACGATTATGGCTAACTTTAACCGTAAATAAAATGAAAGCTACTGGGGTTAGAGGACTGCAATTTGGTATGTTTGATGATTGGAGGGTGAATGATCAACATACCAATCTGCAGCCCTCTAGCCTCAGTAGTTTTTAAGATTTGAGGGCGGGCAGAAAAAGCGCGGACAGAATACAGTACGGACGGACAGACAAAGCCGGCACAACAGTTTTCTTTTACAGAAAACTAAAAATGAGTCATATCATTATCTACAAGATATAAATATCTCAAATAAACTCTCTCCTCTTGTGACCAGTCACTCGTATAGAATGAAATTGGCATCAAGGGCTTTGGGTCTTCGATTTTTTTTTCCCCGTCTCCAGCGTTAGATTGGGGATTGTGTCCTCCTCATCATGAGGGATTGGGATTGCCTCATGGCTATCATTAGGGATTGGAAGTCCAGCGTGATCATCGTCGCCCTCAGGGATTGGGGATTGTGTTTGGATTGTGACCTTCGATCTGCTTAAGAGAGAGAGAGAGAGAGAGAGTTCCTAAAGCACACAAAATAAATGAAAGAAACCTATGATATTCAATAATTACATAAAAAAACTGCGAGAGAGAGAGAGAGAGAGAGAGAGAGAGAGAGAGAGAGAGAGATGCAACAAATACAATAAATTAAAGCAACCTGTGATATTCAGTAATAACATTAAAAACTGCGCGAGAGAGAGAGAGAGAGAGAGAGAGAGAGAGAGAGAGAGAGAGAGAGAGAGAGAGAGAGAGAGAGAGAGAGAGAGAGAGAGAGAGAGAGAGAGATGCAACAAATACAATAAATTAAAGCAACTTGTTGTATTTAAATGTTAATAAAATTTAAAAACTGCTGAGAGAGAGAGAGAGAGAGAGAGAGAGAGAGAGAGAGAGAGAGACTACCAACAGTATTACATTGTAAATCGGTTGCAGTAAAGTATATTTATTGTCTTGTTTTGTTTAAAAAAATGCAAAACAAAACATAAATATTTTTTATGTAATTCCATGAAAAAGAAATTGTTTAATTGTTCCTTACCTTTGTTTACAGGTATTTGTCACGTACCAATTTCACAACAAAGACACGATATCTATATCTATTTCTGTATGTCTATATCCTTGCTATTCAGATGTGAGAGTTATTTTTCTTCCGTTCTATAGAAACATGAAAAAATTATTCAGTGAATCTTCAGGTTCAAAACACTCTTCATTACAGTAGTTTCAACGATAAGAATCTTTTTTATGTGTTAATAAAAAAAGCCACGTGAACGACAAGAATCGATTGTCTGTTTGGAATACAGACTCAGAACAGACGTTTCTAGATTGGGGATAAGATTAAACATTTTTGATGTTTTAATGATTGTTAGCGGCGTCCCCATTCCTATAAATGGAGTCTCTCGCTCTGCACAAAGCGACAATTGAATTTTAATAGGATCTGTTGCTTAGATGAATGTATGTATATAAATAGCCGTCTTTTGTCGTCGAGTTATTTTGGGCCAAGGTTTTATTTTTTTCTTATTCATTTTCCTTTTGGGGAAATGATCACGAGGAGTGGTGCTTTTGTATATATCGAAGAGAAGTCATATTGTAGGCTAACTTTGTAATGCCTTATTATGAAGCAAGGAGCTCCTTTGATATTTATGTATAGACTTTGTTGCTACAGGAGTTAAACCCAACGATGATATATATATATATATATATATATATATATATATATATATATATATATATATATAATCATTATATATACAAATGTATATTAAATATCCAATATATAAACGCTATATATATATAATATATATATATATATATATATAATATCATTAATATATATAATTGTCGCTAAATATCCATATATCATATATATATATATATATTATATAAAGTATATAAAAGGGAATTATACCGGACATCTGTATATATATAATAATTGTATATAATCATCAAGATTATGTGTTAAATATTCAATATATATATATAATATATAGGGAATTATATAGGACATATAGCTTAATAATTGTATATAATTAAGATTATATATAAATATATATATATATATATACACATAGATTTTTTATCAGGTGAAAGTGGGGTTGATCATGATTTTCCGTTTCCGGACGCCATGGGTGTCGGAGAACACGCTACGCACCTGGTTTCACCTTATCATTAGCCGTATAGGTGTTGCCAGCCGCTGTGAATAATTCAGCGGGTTTGACCACAAAGCCCTTCTGTGCACTTTCCACTTGACTGGGGGCGCTGAATTTTGCTGTGTCTGCAGTGGAGTGTTTTGTAGGTACATCGTATCAATATCAGACGGCGATATTGTAGTTTGTTGCTTTTTGTGGTTTGTATATATATATATATATATATATATATATATATATATATATATATATATATATATATATATATGTATATATATATAGTGTATATATATACATACATACATACACAAACATGAATGAATTCCAAACCGTTATACTATGCAGGTAAAGCCTTAGCATTCGCAAATACGGGATTGTAAGATTTGCTGATATGCGTCGACGCTAGGTAGGTAAGTAAGCTCTCTCTCTCTCTCTCTCTCTCTCTCTCTCTTGCATTCTTACCTGGCGCATAAAAGGGAGAAGAAAGATGGGAAATGCGGAGATCCGACACACCTGGGAGATGCGCCGTTGGCAGTATTCAGCGTCCAGGGATTTTGCGTAGAAGCTTGTTTCTTTTTTTTTTTTTTTTTTTTTTTTTTTTTTTTTTTTTGCGACGTGCGTGCGCGCATGCGCTGCGACGTATCGATCTCGATTGGACAGGTATTTTTGTATGAGCTTGTTTGTGTGTATTTGTGTATGTATGTAGGAGTATATATATGTGTGTGTATTTATTTATATATATATATATATATATATATATATATATATATATATATATATATATATATATATATATATATAGAGAGAGAGAGAGAGAGAGAGAGAGAGAGAGAGAGAGAGAATGCCCCAAGTGCCAGTAAATGGAGAGGAGCACAAGGGAACGAAAAAGAAATGGGGAAGGGGGAAGAAATAGACCAGAAAAGTGGAGACAGAGACGGAACGAGAGGGAGGACGGGTGGGGGGAGGGTGGGCGTGGGGGAGGGAAGAATAAGATTTCATTTACTTCCGTGATAATCACAGGTTCCTCCCTCTCACGTGCCTCCTTTTTTTTATCTTTCTATCTCTCTCTTTGTTTCCCCTTATTCCTCCTTCGTTGTAATAGGTATTTAGGGACGGCAGTAACCATAGAAGGAAGACTGACTCTCTCTCTCTCTCTCTCTCTCTCTCTCTCTCTCTCTCTCTCTCTCTCTCTCTCTCTCTCCTCAGCGGTCGCAAAACATGAGAGCATAAGAGTCAGGGAGCTTCTCTCTCTCTCTCTCTCTCTCTCTCTCTCTCTCTCTCTCTCTCTCTCTCTCTCTCTCTCTCTCACCCAGCTGGTCGCAAATATTTCAATCAGTTTCTAATAGAGTGGATTGGGAAGCATCCGTTATTAATTAAGGGGTTTTAGACTTTAGACATATCTCGTTATGGTAATTTTTCCCCCCTTTTTGAGAGCTGGGGGTTTGGGGGAGGCGGGAGTTGATAAGGGGAGGGGAGGGGGGGGATTTCAGCAGGTAGAGGAGAATGGATGGTATTATAATTGAATATTTTTATCGATGCCAGCAGCGAATTATTTTTTTCTCTCTCTCTCCCGACCTTATTTTTAGCTTGTTATAGAAATTGGAAATTGTATTCTATTTTTTCGAATTATAATGATTTTGCCGTGTAGGCACCGTGTTCATTAAATATCGGAATTCTGTGAAGGATTTCGGATTTATTCTGGTTCTCACCATGATTGGTGAGTTTGATGTGATGGTAGATTCTATAAGCGTGTGTGCGTGTGAGTGTGTTTTCTAGCCAAAATATTATTGTTGAGAATTTCCAGTTTTTTTTTTTTGTGCATTTAAGTTTCAATATGTAATAAATATGGTATGTAATTCTGTATTGTAGTATATTATATATTTTTGCCTTAGGACTCTTGACCCTTTTTTTCTGTTTGATATAATGAAATATCCAGCAACCTTAAAATCTGTATTTAGTATATATTTAAAATTTATATTTAATCTATATTCACTTTTTTATTGAAAGTCACGACTGTAATGTCATCCACAAGAAACCCTTAAACCCACACAAATCTTTTATTGCAATGAAATATAAAAAGCAACAAATGATATTAATTATTTTTGGAGAAACGTTGAAGGTCATAAAAGTTACTTTTAACTAATTTGATTTTGGTTATGTCTTTTACAAGGCCCTTAAGAATATTAATGTAATTCATTTTATGTGTAATGTACACTGCAGTGGACTTCTTATACATACACACACACACATGCAGATATACACAAGCAGAAAATAGCAATAATGATAGAATATATGCACATAAATACTTCAGAAATTGTCGGTAAATGTTCCGTGTATTTTTTACTGTCCTTTCACGCTTAGCCCATTATACTAGAAAGTCATGATGCTGTCTTCTATAATATCTTCTGAATCCCCTTAAACAGGAGTAGGTCTGGAACACTCATTTGATTCTGGCCAGAGGAGAATGTAATGCCCTTTGATTAAAACCCATAAGTAAGCTTGAACGATAAATTAAACTGACATCAAATGAAAATGAAGTTTATTTGCTGTCAGCTGCGAGGAGACTTCATACAGTTTACTATATTTCTAGATTACCGTAAAATCTAAATTAAAGTGATACGTTATTAAATGTAGGGTTCAGTTTTCCATCTTCTGCCTGACAGCTCGTGTATGAAAACGTACATTTAAAAATGGGCATTATGCTTTCTTTATATCATGTGCCTTGCGCATGCGTGGAAGATTGAGTGATACCTCACGTGCTGTTGTAATATAGTAAGTGCATAGGAAACAAGTACAAAGTAATCACTATTAGGTACGCATGCGGTCTTGAAACTCACGTATGCTCTGCTTAGAAAGTAATCGTTTGCCGTTTAGCTGATTATGTTATTTTACAAAGGAGAGAGAACTGATGCCTAAAAAAAAAAAAAAAGTGTTTTAAGGGTATAGTATTGTGACGTGATTGAATCAGTATACTTTTTTAGAAGCAAAAAAAAAAAAAAAAAAAGTAAAACATACGCAGAAGTTTCTTCAGCCAGGGTTCGGTGGTGGCATGTGTTTGTATACCTATATCCTTGCCCGAAGCACGATTATGGCTAAATTTAACCTTGAATAAACTAAAAACTACTGAGGGTAGAGGGCTGCAATTTGGTATGCTTTATGGCTGGAGGGTGGATGATCAGCATCAGTTTGCAGTTTTTAAGATCTGAGGGCGGACAGAAAAAAGTGCTGACGGATAGATAAAGCCAGCACAATGGTTTTCTTTTACAGAAAACTAAAACTTTAATTTGACAATATAACAAAGGAATATCTTTTTGTGGCTGTTTTCTTTATAAAGATCCTCTGTTCGTTCTAGGGTAAAACGGAAGGTTTAATTAAACCGCTGGCTCTTCCTGATAATCGGAAGGTATGCATATTTTATTCTGTTAAGCAGACGATGGACTTAATCATTGATTTTGTTTACTTTGTTTCAAATAAAGGTTTTCCGGTTGTCTATGCCAAATGATGAATGGATATCTCATTCATTGTATGCTGAAAGGCCATTTTTATTCATTTTTAGTTTTCTGTAAAAGAAAACTATTGTGACGGCTTTGTCTGTCCGTCCTTAGACCTTAAAAACTACTGGGGTTATAGGTACAAACAACACAGGCCACCACCGGACCCTGGCTGAGTTTCATGGGCCGTGGCTGAGACCGCCACCGGATCGCGACTGAGTTACATGGGCCGTGGCTGAAAGTTTTACATACGTAGTACAGAAAACAGAATTGCGCCGAAGTTATTTTGCCTATACATGTTTTATTCATGTATTATACTGTTCTCCGTTTCATGTTTATTAGAAATATCGATATTGCATCCATGTATTTACCGTTAAGTTTATGTAAGTTAACAGTTCTCTCTCTCTCTCTCTCTCTCTCTCTCTCTCTCTCTCTCTCTCTCTCTCTCTCTCTCTCTCTGTATTTCAGTTATGACAATTATTTTCTTTAACCCCTGTTTTGTATTGCGTTTCCTCCCTTCCGTTTCCTTTGTATTCTTTCTTTTATTCCGCTATCTCTCTTCTAATTAGTTCCTCTCTCTCTCTCTCTCTCTCTCTCTCTCTCTCTCTCTCTCTCTCTCTCTCATCGTATGTTATATCACGAGCGAATACTGTTTTGGTGGCTTGAATAACTGGGTAGGGAATTCATTATCGTTCTATGTAATAATGTGTAAGACAGAGTTGCATTTGGGAAGAAAAAAAAATGTGAAATAATGTTGACTAGAGTAATTGGAATGAAATGAAATGATACGTCGCTGTCCAGGTATACATAGATCCATTACACACGCGTCGTTCATTACATAAATACAGCACCAGGGACCTTTCAGAGGCAGTGCTTATTAGTGCCAGTAATAAAACGGATATGAGTATTATGAGTAAATCATGATGAATCAATGCGATACTTTCGTTAATATCGTTATTTATTATTATTATTTCAATATATGAAATCAGTTCACATGGAACAAGCATACCATAGGGGGCCATTGACCTGAAATTCTTTAAGCTTCCAGAGAATGTTGATTTCAGCCTCCCACTGCAGACCCCACGCTGCAGCAGTAACTGATCATGATACAGAGCCAGTGATTCTTCATCGCTCTCTGGGCGAACGCGAACCTGCGATATCTGAGTGGCATGCCACGACACTAAACACTATACCAGCGGTGTATACAGTATATACTATATATATATATATATATATATATATATATATATATATATATATATATATATATATATATATATTTATATATATATATATATATATATATATATTTGCTTGTTTTTATGAGTATGTAATTACATATATAAATGTGTGTTTGTATAATTTTGCTGATCCTTTAAAACCAACTTTTTAAACGCTGTGTAAACTCATTAGAGAGAGAGAGAGAGAGAGAGAGAGAGAGAGAGAGAGAGAGAGAGAGAGAGAGAGAGAGAGAGAGAGAGAGAGAGAGAGCCTTTATTCTCAATGTATATGGAAGAAAACCAAATATTTTCAATTTTTTTCCACTTGTTCGGAGGATACAAAGGCCTCATGTGTAATGAGGTTTGTATTCACATGTAAAACTACGATGCTATTGATTTATCTGTTTGTCGTTGTAGCGTCTCATTAATCTATATGTACTCATTAATCTATATCCATATGGCACTGTGAGCTATAGAACGGTGCCTGGGGGAATATAGAAGACATTCTATGTGTCCCTTATTTATCAGATACTAATTAATGAGGAATGTCATTACGCGGTGATGTATTGACTGTGTTTGTATGCATGTGTTGTTGAGAGAGAGAGAGAGAGAGAGAGAGAGAGAGAGAGAGAGAGAGTTAAACCACAAAAAATGATGTGAAAATATTTTGGGATTTCATTGTGCTCCATGTTTTATATTTTTGAAAATTTTTTATTGTGAGAGAGAGAGAGAGAGAGAGAGAGAGAGAGAGAGAGAGAGAGAGAGAGAGAGAGAGAGAGAGAGAAACACTGCCTTTAGAGGTGGCAGTGAAACAGAGGTCGAAAAATCTTAACGACCGGAATTACTTTGTTAACTTGAAAGAGTCGAATCACATTTTTAAATCCCCCCTCTCTCTCTCTCTCTCTCTCTCTCTCTCTCTCTCTCTCTCTCTCTCTCTCTCTCTCTCTCTCTCTCTCTCTCTCTCTCATGCGGAAAAACAAAAATAAAAATCAAATACCTGGAGCACAATGGAATCCTAAAAAATTTTCACATTTTAATGTGGTTTAACTCTCTCTCTCTCTCTCTCTCTCTCTCTCTCTCTCTCTCTCTCTCTCTCTCTCTCTCTCTCTCTCTCTCTCTCTCTCTTAGCAGGGGTTTCATATCCAAATTAAACTGCTAAGATACCTTAGTATTTTTGTGTATATATATATATATATAAATTTATGTATATATATACACACACATTTACACACATACATATATATATGTTTATACATTATATATATATATATATATATATATATATATATATATATATATATATATATATATATACATATACACACACACTTGTAACTGAATACCCAGCATATGGTACCGACCTACCGTAATGAATATTGCATACAATTACACTTGGCATTATTATTTTGTTGATATACGATACCCATTAAAATGCGAATGGCCATTGTTCTTCCGATAACATTGTTTTGTATCGTCCAATAAATTCGACTTGCCATTGCTGTTACCATTGCTGTGAATGTTGGCAAGGCACAATAGATATTTAATGCCAATTTTATTGGCGCTTTACTCTAATGTATGAATACATTATTGGCCTTGCATAAAACATTTTCTGCATTGCATGATGTGATATCTCGGCGTTCTCCCATTTTATGCAAAGTTTTAATAAATGAATGGAGAAGAGAGAGTTCAACTTATTCACTCAAAGTTAAAAAATAAAAATGCAAAAGTCTGAATTCTGGACGGCGTAATTAAACGCTTTTTTATATATTTATATTTGGATTTTTATTTTCGTATGTTTGTAGTTTTAGTGTGTTGGAACGATATAGAAATCATAGTGGAACACGTGGATATACATATATGTATACTGTATATATATGGTATATATAAAAAACTTGCTGACCAACCCGGCGCTGCCCGGGAAAACTGACAATTTTATTTGATATTTGCTCACACGTGCCAAACACACAAACACACACCACTCTATATATATATATATCTATATATATTTATATATATATATATATATATATATATATATATATATATATATATATATATATATATATATATATATATATATATATATTCGTTTGTTTTTCATTTCTTTCACCCAGTGGAACAGCCAAATTTTGGGCTGTCCACTACTGGGAATTATTTTGGTGAAATTATTATTATTATGCAACCAATCAGGATTCGCCATCCATGACCCCTGCTGAAGCCCGTGTATTTTGTCCTCTACTAGCTCCCGCTGGAGAATGACAGAAGAGTCTGTCGAAAAATTCGCGGCAACAATTAGAACCAATTATATATAAAGAAGCAGAATCCAGATTTTGACTTTTCCCCATGAAATTATTATTATTATTATTATTCAATTGTTTAAAAGGGTCTGCTGCCAAATTATTATTATTATTATTATTATTATTATTATTATTATTATTATTATTATTATTATTATTATTATTATTATTTTGCAGCCCCCATCGCCCTACCTCATATTTGAAATTATCGCAGCATTTTTCGTAAATGAATTATTTTTTTCGACCAGATCCTTAAATGACAATATTTTGCTCATACCCAGAAGAAGAAAATATCACGCCCTCGCGTCGCCAGATAAAAAAAAATAAAAAAAAAAAACTGCTCAGTTTGAAAGCAACCCGATACGCATAATAGATCTTGGCACATACTCCCTCGAGAGCACATTAGCGTAATGAGATGTAGAACATGAGAAACACAGTTGTTGGCATTTTCCCGATATATCGAAGGTTGTTCGGTTGGTAGCGCCATTGTTGGGGCTGTTCGCGGAAGGCTCTTTCTCTCTCTCTCTCTCTCTCTCTCTCTCTCTCTCTCTCTCTCTCTCTCTCTCTCTCTCTCTCCACGGAAATGCAAGGGGTGTTAAATGAAATGTTTGGGATGGCTGGGAAGTTCAGGGGTGGGGAATGGGGTGGGGGGAGTTTAGGTTCATGATGAGTTCTTGTTGGGTTGCAATAGGAAAAAAAAAGCACGCATACTTTTATATATCTATCTACACATCTATCTGGCTGTCTATCTATCTATCTTAATAATATATATATATATATATATATATATATATATATATATATATATATATATATATATATATATATATATATATATATATATATATTCCTCTAGGAAAATTACATTATCTATAAATTATATATATATATATATATATATATGTATGTATGTATGTATATTCTACTAGCAAAATGATACACTGGATGTAATTCTTGCCCAGTTTCGTCCATATATCTAAGACATTTTCAAAGGAATGAAACATTGTGTGTATATTGTGTGTGTGCTTGACAGAACATAAAATCAGATTGCTTGAAGTAAGAATATTTTATTTTCCACAACACAGTCACTGTAGATACTGAATGATACCTGAATTTATTTATTAGTTTCTAGATTTGTAAAAGTAATTTAAAGGCAATATATAATGATATTTTAATGACTTCTAAATGCTACGAAGAAGAAAAATTATTAATAATCTTTTTTCTCTTGTTCCAGGTACTGTGAAAGCAGTTGATGGTAAAAGGTCCAGTAAAAAAAAAAATATATATATACTGTATGTACTTATATGTATATATTGTTTGGATAAATATATGTTTGATGATAACATTTTGCTTTTGTGTATATGTTGTTTGGATAAATGTATGTTTGAGATAAAATTTTGAGTTATTAGATGATTTGATATTAGTTAATATTGAACCATAAAAAGACGTTTTATATATATATATATATATATATATATATATATATATATATATATATATATATATATATATATATATAAATATATAAACATGTAAACTCTCAATTTTGATTAAAGTAAGAGCCAATTCCCTCAACCAAAAAATTTGAAAATGAGTAGTTTTGCGCATTTCCCACTAGTTGTCCCAAATTATTATTTTCTATATCGTTAAAACTTTTTATTTTTACCATCTCTTTCTTGTCGATTGCTGATAGAGCCGTGGGTTGTATTGAAAAAAATGTAGCAGAGAGAGAGAGAGAGAGAGAGAGAGAGAGAGAGAGAGAGAGAAATAATGACATGTAATATAATGAATCCCTCCTTAATATGCATTCGAGTGAGACAGAAAGGCGCGATGCGAGACGTGTTTGAAATTTGAGAGTCTGCAAAGTAAGCACCACAGCGTATCTGTCTTAGGCCTACCTAGCAGCGTTTTAAGGCTTTCGCCGTAGGCCTACGTTTCCTAGACTCTCTCTGCCGTGTTGGACTTGTTTGTAATTTTGATGTATGCTGAATAAATTTATTTCTGTTGTAGGAGTTTGTCTTTGTTGGATGAGTTGCAATGTTGGAATACATTAGAGATTTGGTGTGGGGTGGTGGTGAGTTTAGTTTTTTGGCTTTTGAAGAATTGTCTTATTGGTTGTTTTGTGTTTGTTTTGATGCACACACATACACACACACATATGTATATATAGATGTGTGTATGTATGTACAGTATACATATAATTATATATACTGTGCAATGTATATATATACACACACATCATACACATGTATATATAAAATGCGTATGTATATATATATATAAATGTATGTGTATATATACATATATTCATTCGTACAAAGTTGCATACATAAGAATTTGTCATAAGGTAATTTTTTTATGCAAGTTGAAGAATTTTTTAGAGAGAAAATCATAATATATTAACTAAGTATTATTGAGAGAGAGAGAGAGAGAGAGAGAGAGAGAGAGAGAGAGAGAGAGAGAGAGAGAGAGAGAGAATGCCCCGAAGTGCCTTTATTGACATCTCGAGTGCCCTATTTGCCACCCATCGCGCGGCCATGTAGTCGATCAGCTGTTGATGGCGCCTTTATTTTTTTGTCGTAGGATCTCCACTCCTTCAACCCCGAGGATCCCTTTTGCTTTCTTGCCCTTGTCCTTCTTTTTCCCCTCTCTCATCCATCAACGGGAATTGAAGCCACGTCTCTCGTCATCGCAATTCCCCCTTCCGTTGGAGAGGTATTCGTACCCCTGGCGTTGTTATTGCGTTAGCGGAGGAGCGCGGGAAAGATTTGGCGCGCATTGTTTAAAGGGAGTGTTTTGGTCTTCCCTCTAGGCTGATGTTCCATTCGTTCTTTCAACTTTTTCTCTCTCCTTCTTCCCTCCTTCTTTTCTTTATTTTATTATTAATATGTTTACAGTTATTTTTAGGCATATGGTTTCAGACTGTGTATATGCGTTTGTAAAATAAATATTATTAGCCTTTTTGTTTTTCAGTACTGCGAAGCTTGTAGTCACAATCTTATATCGCCTAGTCAAATTGTCCCCATCTATCCTCCTCACTCTACGCGCGCGCGCGCTCACACACAGTGTTTCCCCCTTCCACAAGCGGGTGCACACGGTGCTTGTTCTCTCCAGTGTGCTTGCAGAACGATCTTGAACGCGTGCAAGCTTTTCCCTGTAAAGCGTCCATCATCCTTTCGAATTTCACTTTCATAGAATTGAATATTTTTGGCGGGCGATTCATCATTCTGGAAGGAGGTCTCCATCTTTGTGCTTTTGGAAACAGATTGCCCTTATGGGATATTTATTTATTCGAGGAGAGAGAGAGAGAGAGAGAGAGAGAGAGAGAGAGAGAGAGAGAGAGAGAGAGAGAGAGAGAGAGAGAGAAGTCCTTTTGATAGATTATCTCATTGAGTCCCTTTCGCCTTTCAATGAATATTACGCTGTGTATTTGTATATCTGTGTATATGTATAAATATTTGTATATATGTATATATATAATATATATACAATACATGTATATACTGTATGTGCATATATGTATGTATGTATATATATATATATATATATATATATATATATATATATATATATATATATATATATATATATATATATATATATATAGATATAGAGAGATATAGAGAGAGAGAGATTTATAATATAAATAAAATTTATTTGGTGAAGATTACCAGAGAGAGAGAGAGAGAGAGAGAGAGAGAGAGAGAGAGAGAGAGAGAGAGAGAGAGATGAGAGAGAGAGAGAAGATTACCTAAGTTAAATAAAAATTTATTTGGTAAAGATTACCAGAGAGAGAGAGAGAGAGAGAGAGAGAGAGAGAGAGAGAGAGAGAGAGAGAGAGAGAGTGAGTTGCGTGTCTTTCCAGCTGGTAATCAGTGGTTATGTATCACTGTGTATCACTTTTAACTCCGGGTCATTAGCCTTGAAACTTGGCAGGGGCCCCAGCCCTTTGACCTAATGAATCTCTTGACCTCTTATTTAAGCCTCACGAGACTTAAGCATTGATTGAATCTCGCGCGGATGACCGGGTTTAATTAGAGGGTGCGTAATTTGCTTATTTATCTTTTTAATTAAAGATAGGATTTTTTTAGTTTTCTGTAAAAGAAAACTATTGTGCCGGCTTTGTCTGTCCGTCCGCAATTTTTCTGTCCGCCCTCAGTTCTTAAAAACTACTGAGGCTAGAGGGCTGCAAATTTGTTTGTTGATCATCCACCCTCCAATCATCAAACATACCAAATTGCAGCCCTCTAGGCTCAGTGGTTTTTATTTTATTAAAAGTTAAAGTTAGCCATAATCGTGCTTCTGGTAACGATATGGGATAGACCACCATCGGGACGTGGTTAAAGTTTCACGGGTCACGGTTCATTCAGTATTATACCGAGACCACCAAAAGTTAGATCTATTTTCGGTGGCGTTGATTATACGCTATAGCGGCTGTACAGAAAACTTGTTTTTCATTATAATTCATTTTTTTGACGTGGAAGTTTTATTTCTGTTTTGGAGCGTGGTAGATTATTTGGGTTAGTGATCTGTGCGCTAAAGTCTAGATTGTAAATCCGTTTAACTTATTTTAAAGTTTAAAATATTGCATGAGTGTTGGAGCGCACTGAGATCCTAGTTTAATATTGCTTTTATGTAATTATCATTTTGTATATCAAAATTGTTGACTGCAGTGGTGATTTCAAAATATATATATCAATTTTAATCATTTATCAAACGCGGCGTCCCTTAGGACCGTAGCTGCACCCACTTTATATTCCTTTACCTACTTCATTTCTTTGATCTTGCTGTCCACCGTCCAACCTCTCTAGCCATTACCTCTTAGTGCAACTGTGGGGGTTTCTCCCAATTTCACCTTTAGATCCTTGTGCTCATGTATTCTCTGGACATCTGGATATCTTCATCTTGCTATCCAACCACTCCAGTTCCCTCTTGAGTTTCTTGAGAGCTGAGTGGCTGAAAATAATATTTACTTGCTTCAATTATGTTATTGTATCTTTGGAATTCATGGAAGGCTTTTTGTTCCTTTCGCAGTTATTTTGATAATTATAATTATTTTTCCTAAATACTCACTATTCCTCCTCCTCAACCTCGTCGTCCTTTTACTCCTCCTCCTCCTCCTCCTCTTGAATTCATACTCACTATTCCTCCTCCTCCTCCTGAATTGATACTCACTATCCCTCCTCCTCCTCCTCCTCCTCCTGAATTCATACTCACTATCCCGCCTCCTCCTCCTCCTCATTTTCCTTCTTCTCCTCCTCCTTTTCCTCCTCCTCCTTTTCCTCCTCCTCCTTTTCCTCCTCCTCCTCCTCCTCCTCCTCCTCTTGAATTCATTCTCACTATTCCTCCTCTTCCTCCTGAATTCATACTCACTGTCCCTCCTCCTCCTCCTGAATTCATACTCACTATCCCTCCTCCTCCTCCTGAATTCATACTCACTATCCCTCCTCCTCCTTCTAGCCCGGATTTTTCCCAAGATTATTACTTACGGCTCGACGGCGAGCAAGAGAAGAGACGAATTCCTCGTTACACCCGCGAAACTTTCTATCACTTCCTCGTTAAATCTTTTGGCGCGAATTTAAAAAAAAATTATCTTTTTAGTTTTAAGTTTATTATATCTAGGCTTCCGTTGAATTTACTTCTATTATATTATTGTGTTTGAATTCACCATAACTTAGGAATAACTAAAACTTCAGGGGAATTAGTAGGTGCCTCCGTTTTGGCCAGGATTGGAACTTGGGCGTTTGGTATAGATGGGCGCCGAGGTTCAAATCCTTTCTTGATAACGGAATGGCCAAGTTTTAAGTTCTATCACTGTATCTAAACCAAAGGCTCAGGTTCGAATCCTGGCCGGGCGGAAGCGCTTGTCAGGTTTATCAATTGTATCAGCTGAAATATTTGGCGTGTATATACATGTATACATATATATGCATACAGTATATGTGTATGTATATATATATGTACAAATGTATATGTATGTACAGATATATATATATATATATATATATATATATATATATATATATATATATATATATATATATATATATATGTATGTATGTATGTATGTATGTATGTATATATATATATATATATATATATATATATATATATATATATATATATATATATATATATATAGAGAGAGAGAGAGAGAGAGAGAGAGAGAGAGAGAGAGAGAGAGAGAGAGAGAGAGAGAGAGAGGGTTCTCCTTTCTCCTTTGCCATTCTCCTTCTCGAGATATGCATTTTTAGAATCAAAAATCGGAGAATTAAGACTCAAACGTCGGAGTCCATTTTTAAGATGAAAGAGTCTGGGTTCGCCACTGAAGATGAGAGAGAGAGAGAGAGAGAGAGAGAGAGAGAGAGAGAGAGAGAGAGAGAGAGAGAGAGATAAATCGTACCCCCTTCCTCATTAGCAAAATATCCCATTTGCAACTTTCCACGTTGAAACTTTGATACCCCCCCTCTCCCTCTCTCTCTCCTCTCTCTCTCTCTCTCTCTCTCTCTCTCTCTCTCTCTCTCTCTCTCTCTCTCTCTCAGTAACTGACAAAGACTAATTTATTAATTGATGTGGCACCGAACCGATTTTGCTTGCGAGATGAATTAGCCAGTTCCATTGCGTTATTGTTCCTCTTTGTCAAGAGAGACGGGTATTATACCTGAATGTATGTGAGTGGAGCATTTATTTATGTAAAGAGCGTAATGTTATCCTCCTCCCCCTCCTCCCCCACCCTTTCCTCATCCTTCTCCTCCGCCACCCCTTCCTCCTCCTCCTCCCCCTCCTCCTCCTCCTCCTGTTATAAACGCATTAGCTACAATAATGCGATTAGCGCACGAGGAATTTTTAAGTAAATATGTTGATTATGGTAATTATCATTGCTGCCGTGTTTATTTTGGCTAATAAAATTGATTTTATTCATTGGAAATTTATTATCGCTTTTTTTTATTTCTTTGGTGATTTATTTTATTAATAGTATGTTTTACAAATTTATGGGCGTTTCAGAATGGGTTTGGTTAATTTACCGAGGTATTTTATTGTAGGGATGGCTTTAAAATGTAATTTTGTATTGATAGTTTGTCAGTTTTGGATACAAAACGGTTGTAAATATTACATGCAGATATATATATATATATATATATATATATATATATATATATATATATATATATATATATATATATATATATATATATATATACTGTATTTTGTGGATACAGTATATTTTGGAAAATTATTGCTGAGCCTGTTAGATTAATAGGGACCTCAGAACATTGTTCGACCCGCACATTTGTTTCTTTTTCTGAAGAGAGAGAGAGAGAGAGAGAGAGAGAGAGATTGTAAGGTTTTAGGACTCAAGACCGTCTTTTATTTTTTGCAAATAACCCATTAGTTCCTCCCGTCAATTCGATCCTTTTTCTCACTGGTTGGTCTTGAGTTTGGTACGTGAATTGTCATTTTAACTTTCTCTCTCTCTCTCTCTCTCTCTCTCTCTCTCTCTCTCTCTCTCTCTCTCTCTCTCTCTCTCTCTCTCTCTCTGATACGTCGACTAAATTATGTCCGAGTCGGTACTTCGGTAAATTTCAAGAGAAATACTTTGATAAGTTCAGTGGGTGTCAGACAGCATTGCATGCGCATCTATAATATACAGATACCTATTCTGCCCTAAAATGGAAGACTGCAGTATGTGCAAAAATACAGAACTCAGAAAAATGGTAGATACTCCCTTGCCTTACTACTGATTTTGCAGATACTGCAAATGGGACCCTCTAAATACTCGTGGAAAGCATTGAAGAATCATTCTGAAACTGCAGTTAACTTGTGTATTTTGTTTCACGAGCCCGGTAGGTGGCATATCTCAGTTTCGAAAATTTTGCGAATACTGCAGTTTTCGATTTTAGGACTGTATTATGCCATGTCGTTAGATATATTGGCATTATATATAAAAGTCTGCAATTTGGTTGTACGGAGAAATACTGCAGTATATCCGTATGCACTAAGGGCAGGGCAGGCCATACATAAATTACTTCCATATACTTTACGGCTCCATAAGCTTTCTATAATTTCCATCAAAGGCTGCAATATGTCCAACCTTAGACGAAATTCTCGGACGGGCTTTCGACGAGATGTGTACATTCACGGGTGATTAGACTTGCACCGAAGGTTCTCCCCCTATACGTGACGTCACCGACTCGATCAGCTGATCGCTGTCATCGAGGGGGTTGAAATGATGGGGTGAATAATAAGTGCGCCGATATTTGATCGGTTCGAGTATTTCTTTCCAAACAATATTCTTTTAAGTGGTCGATGAGTTTATTTAAAATGCATCGATATTCTCCTCTGAATAATATTCTTTTAGAGGATCGATGCGTATATTTAAAATGCATCTACATACTCCTCTCGATTCGAATATTTCTGAATATTATACTTTTAAAGGATCGATGAGTATATTTAAAATGCATCGATATTCTCCTCTCGATTCTACTAGTTCTTTCTAAATAATATACTTTTAAAGGATCGATGAGTATATTTAAAATGCACCTACTGTATTCTCCCCTCGATCCGATTATTTCCTTCTGAATAATATTCTTCTAATTAGTGAATTTATTTAAAATTCGTTTCTTCAGGAGCTTCCCATTTGTTTTTTGTATTTCGTCAGTATTTTCTGTTCATGTTATAGTTTAGCTTGCATTTTTCTTATTTCTTTGTTGTCATAAATATCTTTTATAACGTTTATATTCATTTTATCAATATCTTTTATTAATATTCACCATTCGACCATTTTCTTCCGCTAATTCTTTTTGCATCGTATTTTTCCAAAAAAAATTCCCCCAAAGACATTTTTCTGTTTCGACTGTTCCATTTTTATCATTCTTCCTTTTATTATGTTTTGGTAATGTCATTATATTCGCATACAACTTTTATATATATTATATTAATATCTTTTATTAATATTCAGCATTCAACCACTTCCTTGCGCTGATTCTTTTTGCGTCGCATTTTTCCAAAAAATTTCCCCCAAGGATATTTTTCTGTTTCGGTTCCATTTTTATCATTCTTCCGGTTCCATTTTTATCATTCTTCCTTTTATTGCTTTTTATACCCTCCTTTCCATTCCATTTTATTCTTTTTACCCATTTTAAATGGTGTATCGGTAACGCTTTCCATAAAAGAGAATGGATGTTTTATTTGTTTTGAGTCAGACGTAATTGTTTTCGATTTTTCTTTTTTTTTTACTTTCTTTTTCCTTTTTCCTGAATATACAATGCGTTCCCGAATTGTTGTTCCTCTCTGGGTGGGATATTAAAACAACATTGTATGACCGGGTGTAGCAGTATTCTTTGCATGTTTATATGTATATATATACACAGTATATATATATGTATATATACATGTGTGTGGGTGGGAGAAATTATATTTGGCGTATTGAGGCCATATTTTATGCATCTTTTTGTTCATCTCTCTCTCTCTCTCTCTCTCTCTCTCTCTCTCTCTCTCTCTCTCTCTCTCTCTCTCTCTCTCTCTCTCTCTCTTGTATATATATGTATATATATATATACATTTATATGTGTATACATACATAATACATACATACATATATATATATATATATATATATATATATATATATATATATATATATATATATATATATATATATTGTAGAATATGAGTTACCTTTTCCTCCATGTTGCTTTGAAATATTTCATGTTCTCAATCATTTTAATACCAGCCAAAGGCAATTGTACTAATACGCTTTAGAAAATACTCACTCCGGAGTGATTTTTGTGCGTGTGTTCACAACCCATTTGTGCTTGTAGTTACTCGTGTATCCCTTGAGCAGTAGTGGTTATTAATACGTAGGTTTTTTAGTTTTCTGTAAAAGAAAACTATTGTGCCGGCTTTGTCTGTCCGCCCGCACTTTTTCCTCTCCGCCCTCGGATCTTAAAAACTACTGAGGCTAGAGGGCTGCAAATTGGTAAGTTGATCATTCTTCCTCCAGTCATCAAACATACCAAATTGCAGCCCTCCAGTCTCATTAGTTTTTATTTCATTTAAGGTTAAAGTTAGCCATAATCGTGCTTCTGGCATCGATATCGGCCAGGCCACCACAGCGCCGTGGTTAAAGTTTCACGGGCCTTGGCTCATACAGCATTATACTGGTACCACCAAAAGATAGATCTAATTTCGGTGGCGTTGATTGATTATACGCTGTAGCGGCTGCACAGAAAACTCAATTGCGCTGGAGAAACTTCGACACATTTTTTTTTTTTTTTTTTTTTTAGTAATTTCAAATGTACAATGGCGATGGCTGTTGCTAGTAATTGATACGCGACGGCATCATTATTATTTGTAATTCTTTGTGGTTTTGTGAGATGATCAGCTTTTGATTTTCGTGTTTAATATCATTCTTTAAATCATAATTACATTATTGTAGCCATGAATGCGGCAATTGTCTTCTTGAAATCAGTATATTTGTGAGTCTGCTTTTTTCTGTCCATTATTTTGGGAGATTTTTATTAGGTATTTACATCATGTACGAGTGAGTGATACCCGTGATAACTGCCTATGCATTTACATACGTATGTATGTACACACACACACACACACACACACACACATATATATATATATATATATATATATATATATATATATATATATATATATATATATATATATGTGTGTGTGTGTGTGTGTGTGTGTGTATGTGTCGTGTGTCAGTTTTAACTCCAGGTGACTTACGAAAATATTATTGTTCAAAAATGTATTAACTTTATTAATATTTGCACTCCGTAAGACAATATTTGAGATTTATTCTCCTTTATAATTCCATTAAGGCTCTACTTACTTCAGTGCCACAATATTGCCTCCAATTATTGCCTATTCGGAGGTGGGCCAATGTGAGTGATGCCCGTGACGGGCGGCATCCCTTTGATGCCAAATGTTTTCCCGTCAGTCCAATATCGATTGGGATGGGCGGTGTCCTTTCATCTATAGCCAGTAGCCGCATCCTTTAATTCCCGTGTTGGTATTGATTCTTTTTTTTTTATTTTCTTTTACCCCGATTCCTTTTTTTTTTTTAATCCTTCCTTTCTCTTCCTTCTATTACTCCCTTTTTTCCCTATTGATCTATTTACCCAGTTTTGTCGTTGATGTATCGTGCTGTGAGATTTTTTTGTGGGGGAGGTTGGATGGAGGGGGTGAGGGGGAGATGGGTGTATGTTTGGATGGCTTTGTCTTTTTCCCATTTGTAAGTTGTTATTTGATAGAGGCATTGCACTGATTGTTTTGGTTTCTGCGTTTGTGAAAGAATGGATTTTAGGGTAGTATCTCTCTCTCTCTCTCTCTCTCTCTCTCTCTCTCTCTCTCTCTCTCTCTCTCTCAGTTCTCATCATTTTTTCAGTTAGACTTCCCCATCTCTCTCTCTCTCTCTCTCTCTCTCTCATCTCTCTCTTTTTTTCCTTAGTTAACCTTCATCATTTTTTCCCATAGGTTTTTCCCCATCTGAACCTAAAACTAAAACTTTACACCAACTGAACCCAACCATCCTCTCTCTCTCTCTCTCTCTCTCTCTCTCTCTCTCTCTCTCTCTCTCTCTCTCTCTCTCTCTCTCTCTCTCTCTCTCTCTCTCATCCCCAGATGGCCCTCCGCACCAATTTCCCTAAAACATTAAGTCTGAATGTCACTGAGGTTCCCAATAAATTTGAGAGGAATTCTCCTTTAACTGCCGAGTTAGATTTCTCCTTTAAAAAAGGAAGGGGGCGGGGAAGGGAGCCCCCTTCCGGGTGTAAAATTCGGAATTGTCTGTGAATTGGCAGCCGTTCTAGAGAGAGGGAGGGAGAGAGAGAGAGAGAAGAAAAAAAAAGGTGCTTGGAATCTATGAGATCAGGCGTATTGAAAAGAATGAAGGACTTAAGAGGCTTTCAGGGTTTTATAATTCCGCTTTGCTTTTTGGTAGCCCGTTTTTGAATGGGTTTTATTCGATGAAGATACTGGAGACTTCAAGTTTTTTAATTATTGTTATTATTATTAATATTATCGTTGTCATTAATTATATATCTACGTATCCATCTCTCTCTCTCTCTCTCTCTCTCTCTCTCTCTCTCTCTCTCTCTCTCTCTCTCTCTCTCTCTCTCTCTCTCTCTATATATATATATATATATATATATATATATATATATACATATATATATATATATATATATATATATACTGTATATATATATATATATATATATATATATATATATATATATATATATATATATATATATATACATATGAACAAAATTATAATACTTGAGGGAATAGTATTACCAAACAGTGAGATGCTCAATACTTTCGTCATATTACCTTTTTCATGATTTAAAATCAAATATATACAGTATATGTATCTCTCTCTCTCTTTCTCTCTCTCTTTTTAATGAAAACCGCGCGACAGGCCAATCCTGATAAGCATGGATCTCTTCTCTCAGCTTTTTCCCCTAGTATCATTTCCCCTAGATTTCTCCCCAAAGGTCTCTGCATTTACGCCATTTCCCCCCTAGATGTCATCCGTTGGATTTCTTCCAGTAGGTAATTCCCCTTACGCCATTCCCTCCCTAGATCTCATATCCTATTTTCTTCCCTTTAGATCCTATGGGTATCTATGGGCATCTGCCTTAGGTCTTTTTCTTTTTTTTTAATTCGTTCCCTCATAGAATTCTTCGCTGAAAATTCTCCCCACAGGTTTTTCCTCCCTAGACTTTTCCCCTAGAATTTCATCCAATAGGCGCTTTCCTTTTTAGATATCCTCCCTCTGATTCTCCCCTCTTGTCCTTCTTCCCTGATCTCTTCCATTTGATATCTTCCCATAGGTCTCTTCCCTTAGGTCTCTCCCCTTTCTGGTCGACGGGATGGGCAAAGGGGACAAACACAGCTCTCCCAAATTACGAAGAAATGGATATTTTTTTTGTTCTTGATGTTGCAAAGGCTGCGTGGCTTTGTTTCTGAATAAAATCTCGTATCCTGGGGCTTTGGATATTGGGCCGTTTTCAAGCCAGATCTTTTAAGGGGCTGAAATATTCTGTGTTTTGAAATGTAGATTTATTATTTTGTATTTTGATTCCGGATTGATTGGTTGTGGTTATTAAATCCATGAAAATCATATGTAGAGGTGATTGGGGTATTCATTTTCTTAGGAACGAATTTTGGGCATTTCTATCTTAAGATTTAGGTGAAAGATGTTATAGTTATTGATCCCTGTTGGTCAAATTTTCACACGATAGGTGAAACCGTGTGAAGTTTGCTTAAATAAAGCTTGTAGATTATGAATGGACTTGGTAGGAATGGAGGTCATACGGCCGAATGGCTCCGTGTGTGTATGTGTGTGTGTGAGAGAGAGAGAGAGTTGGAGAACTTTTGTTACCAACATCGAGACAAGGGACTCTTGCAAGCAACCATCTTAGAGAGAGAGAGAGAACTTTTGAACCAACGTAGAGACAAGGGACTCTTACAAGCAGCCATCTTAGAAGAGAGAGAGAGAGAGAGAGAGAGAGAGAGAGAGAGAGAGAGAGAGAGAGAGAGAGAGAGAGAGAGAGAGAGAGAGACTTTGAACCAACATCTGAAATACAAGCAACGTTCGCTGAGATGAAATACTGAGCCCATAAATAAGATCTCCGGAAATGAGAGAGAGAAGATCAGAGAGAGAAGCATCTGTTGATGGGAATCTGAGATTTTTATGAGCTCGTTTTTATAAGATTTCCAAATGGAGATGAAATCAGAGCTGAAAGCATCTGTTGAGAGAATCTAGATTTTTATTCTCTTTTTTTATGAGTTTCCATTTCTTGATAAAAACCCACTTCAGAGTTTAGTTAATGTAGCTGTTATTTTTACTTCTATTTAAATTTATATTTTGGGTGGTGAAATTACAGTGTTCCTGAACGTCAGTATTGGAATATATATTATATTATATATATATATTATATACATATACATACATAATTTTTGTATTAATTATTGAAAAGGTATATTATTAAGTAGCCACATGTCATTTCAATGAATGCTTTTCGAAAGCCTTAGAAATATATCTCTTCCGCTGCAGAGTTGCAATAGGAGATTGCCTCTCTCTCTCTCTCTCTCTCTCTCTCTCTCTCTCTCTCTCTCTCTCTCTCTCTCTCTCTCTCTCTCTCTCTCTCTCTCTCTCTCTCTCTCTCTCTCTCTCTCTCTCTCTCAGTAACAAATATCTCTTGGACTGCAGCCGTATGAAATAGCATCTGTCTTCTGTGTAATCTGATCTTAGACGGATGTTAAGGTTTTGACAAATGCAGGTTTGCAGGGAGTAATAATAATAATAATAATAATAATAATAATAATAATAATAATAATAATAATGTGAAGTGGATACATAAAAAAATGCAATATAAAACTAAGGTTATAGTCTCTCTCTCTCTCTCTCTCTCTCTCTCTCTCTCTCTCTCTTTCTCTCTCTCTCTCTCTCTCTGTCACATATGTTTTCCGCAAAGTTTCAGTTGAATTATGAATTCAGTTAAGTTTAAAATATATCTCTCCAACATATTTTTCCCCCTGCTGTTTAGATTTCTAATTGTGTGTGTGTGTGTGTGTGTGTGTGTGTGTGTGTGTGTGTGTGAGAGAGAGAGAGAGAGAGAGAGAGAGAGAGAGAGAGAGAGAGAGAGAGAGAGAGAGAGAGAGGATGATGGAGTTTGGGTGTCGTGTAGTCAAGAGCCCCCACATGTTGGTTGTTGAAGAGAGAAATTGAAACATTTGAAGAGAGAGAGATAAGGGAAGATGATAATGGAGATTTGAAAGAGAGAGAGAGAGAGAGAGAGAGAGAGAGAGAGAGAGAGAGAGAGAGAGAGAGAGAGAGAGAATGTGAATTACGCCAGAGAAAAATATTTGGATGAATAAAGCCCACCCAATAAAAGAAGCCAGTGATAGAGAGCTTTGTGGGGGAGGGGGGTTGGAGTGACTTCATGGGGATTGGGAGAGGTGGAGTGGGGATGGAGTGATTTTGTGGGGGGGGGGGGGAATGGGGTGGCCGCTTTTGGGGAAATACTTCGTATACCTCTCAGTCGGTCTCTGTCCCGGACTAATGGCTCGTGAGATTTGTAGGAATTGCAAAGGTATTGCAAATATTAATGTGTTCAGAATATGGATTCCGGTTGATGAGTTTCCATTTGCCAAGTGTCTCGTTTTATCCTCTTCCTTTCAAGGGTCTCTCCGCCTGGTTGGCGTGGTGAATGGAGAGAGAGAGAGAGAGAGAGAGAGAGAGAGAGAGAGAGAGAGAGAGAGAGAGAGGTGGGGGTGCTGGTTGTAAAAAAAAGAGTTTTAAAAAGAAGTTAAGTATTAAAATACAAAATAAACATAGAGAGAGAGAGAGAGAGAGAGAGAGAGAGAGAGAGAGAGAGAGAGAGGAGAGATCAGGGCGTCGGTTGTAGGAGAAAGATATTAAAAATGTGGAAGATGAATGTAATGAGAAATATATCCTAGAGAGAGAGAGAGAGTGGGAGAGAGAGCGGTTGTAAGAGAAAGATATTATAAAGCACCGGTTGTAGGAGAAAGATATTAAATGTGTAAATGAATATAAATCAAATATATCCTAGAGAGAGAGAGAGAGAGAGAGAGAGAGAGAGAGAGAGAGAGAGAGAGAGAGAGAGAGAGAGAATATTTTACCGTCATTAAAATGCTTTAATTGTTTGCGTCTTTATGGGATAAAAAAAATGTCTTTATTACCCATATATATACCAGTTTAATTCCCTCTCTGCTAAATGTTTTTATACGGTTGGAGATTTGATTTCCCATTAGGAGAATATGATGGCCTTAATTTCTCTCTGGGCAAAAGTCGGCTTTACGTCATCATCAGAATTTTTTTGTAATTTTTCTGTTTGTTTTCTTCCTTTTACTTCCCTTTGGTCCTTTTCCTTTCCATTCTGTTTTTTTTTCTTTTATTTTTGTTTTTTCCTTCCTTTTCTGTTCCTTTTTCTTCTTTTTCTGTTTCTTTTCATTCATTTTCTGTTCGTTTTTCTTCCCTCTCTGTTTTTTTTCCTTCGTTTTCTGTTCCTTTGCTTCATTTTTCTGTTCCTTTGACTTATTTTTCTTTTCCTTTTCCTTCATTTTCTGTCCATTTTATTTTTCTGTCATTTTTTGCCTCATTCTTCTGTTCCTTTGCCTCATTCATTTTCTGTTCCTTTTTCTCCCTTTTCTGTTTCTTTTCCTTCATTTTCTGTTCCTTTGCCCCATTTTTCTGTTCATTTTCCTTCCTTTTCTGTTCTTTTTCCTTCATTTCCTTTCTTTTTCCTCCCTTTTGTGTTCCTTTTCCATCAGTTTCAGCATCCTCCTTTCCATTTCTCCCCCCTTTTTTTTTTTTACCTCGTCCTCTTTCCTCTCCCGTTTTTTTTTCCTTCTTTTATTTTCTCTTTCTTTCTGTCCCCCTCAATTTCTTACTGTTCCGTCCTCCTTTTTTTCCTTCTCTCTTTCTTTCTCCCTTATTTTTCTGTCTGTTTCTTTCTCCCTTTTTTCTTATCTGTATCTCTCTCCCTTTTTTCCAGTCTGTTTCTTTCTCCCTTATTTTCTTGTTTCTTTCTCTTTTTTTTCCTGTCTGAATCTTTCTCCCTTTTTTCCTGTCTGTTTCTTTCTCCCTTTTTCCTGCCTGTTTCTTTCTCCCTTTTTTCCCTGTCTGTATCTTTCTCCCTTTTTTCTGCCTGTTTCTTTCACCCTTTTTTCCTGTCTGAATCTTTCTCCCTTTTTTCCTGTCTGTTTCTTTCACCCTTTTTTCCTGTCTGAATCTTTCTCCCTTTTTTCCTGTCTGTTTCTTAATTCCTTTTTCCTGCCTGTTTCTTTCCCCTTTTTTTCCTGTCCTTTTCCTTTCACAGATTTTTTTCTTTCTGAATCTTTCTCCTTTTTTCCTGTCTGTTTAAGGATGACCCTTTTTCCCTGTCTGAATCTGTCTTTTTTTTCCTGTCTGTTTCTTTTTAGTTTTTCCTTTTGTTTCTTTCCCCTTTTTTTGTCTGTTTTTTCACCCTTTTTTTCCTGTCTGTTTCTTTCACAGATTTTTTCCTGTCTGTTTCTTTCTTCCTTATTTTGTTTTCGTTCTTATAATCCTTCCCTTCCCTACCTCCCATTTCCTCCTCCTCTCCTCTCCTCCTCCTCCTCCTCCTCCTCCTCCTCCTCCTCCTCCTCCTCCTCCTCCTCCTCCTCCTCCTCCTCCTCCTCCGTGGCCTTTATCCATTAACAGATTAATTTCTTTTGCAATTTTGAGATGCAATTAAGGATGATTTTTTTTGTAAAGTTGTTTGTTTTTCCGTTGTTGCTTTTTTTAGTTGTTGTTTTTGTTGTTGTTGTTTGTTGTATGGAGTGTTTTTACTTCGGCGGCAATTAAATTGAGGCATCAGATGCTTTCAATTAAGGGGAGTTTCGTCTCCCCTTTTGTTTTACGGTTGTAGGATACGACACTCTCTCTCTCTCTCTCTCTCTCTCTCTCTCTCTCTCTCTCTCTCTCTCTCTCTCTCTCTCTCCTTTTCCCTATACATGGGCAAATGGAATTATCTAACATTTTTAACTCTCTCTCTCTCTCTCTCTCTCTCTCTCTCTCTCTCTCTCTCTCTCTCTCTCTCTCTCTCTCTCTCTCTCTGTCTCTCAATGTTGCGAATTGTACGTATTCGAGTCTTCACTTTTCAATCTCTTCAAACCCATAACTATTCGTAGTCACCCTCGCCCCATTCCACCCCATTCCTCTCTCTCTCCCACCTCTCTCTCTCTCTCTCTCTCTCTCTCTCTCTCTCTCTCTTTTAAGACGCCGAGTGTATTGAGTCCTGAGAGAAGGAAATGAAATAAGAGAAATGAAGGGACGTCGTCGAGAGTTCTTGGCGAACGACGAGAGTTGAGGGGTAATGAGTATGATTTGGTCGAGGGGAAATATTGGGGGAGGGGGAGAGTAAGAGAGGGGAGAGGGAAGGGGAGGGGGAGGAAGTCTGCATGTATGGAAATGCCATATACGGAAGGAGGGAGAGGAAAAGCACTGGGAGGAGATAAGGAGGAAAATTAATGGCAGGAGGTGATTGAGGTGAAGTGGTGGACGGAGAGAGAGAGAGAGAGAGAAGAGAGAGAGAGAGAGAGAGAGAGAGAGAGTGTATACATGCACTTCCACAAATACGCAAATCAGGTAGTATTGAATTATATGTATTCGGTGTTATTTTACGAATTCTTTTCACGATTAAATAGGTTTTGTTTCCCACTAATTAAAGGGGATGATTCCTGTTCCCACTGAAGTCTTTAGGGATGAGGTTGCCAGCCCATGATCCTATTAAAGCTGGGTCGACTGGTTGGCTGCATATAGGATCGAACCACCGAACTTGAAAATTATATATACATATATATATATATATATATATATGTGTGTGTATATATATATATATATATATATATATATATATATATATATATATATATATATATATATATATATATATATATATATATTAATCTCAAGTTTGGAGAGCTCTCTTGACCTCTGAAGTACAAACCCACACCCGAGTTATTTTGAAAAGTAAAACTGGAACATGTTTGGTGTTTATGTAACATGAACACGTTTTGACCCTTGACCTTTGGAAAAGGCGATAGCGTCTGACGTCCCACGCCGTTCTAAAAATTTCCGTGAGGCGCTTACGAAGTCATGACCTCAGACGTTTAAAACAAAAACTTATTTTTGTTGTTGTTGTTGTTGTTGTGCCAAACGTTTGATGTCATGTTTACAACAAAGGCGTATTGTTGTTGTTATAACATTTGGTGTCATGGCGTTTACACCAAAGACGTGTTGTTGTTGTTGTAAACGTTTGGTGTCATGTTTACAACAGAGACGTATTGTTGTTGTTGTTGTTGTTGTTGTTGTAAACGTTTGTTGTCATAACATTTACAACAAAGACATGTTGTTGTTGTAAACGTTGGGCGTCATGACGTTTACAACAAAAACGAATTTTTTGTTGTTCTTGTTGTAAACTGTCGTTGTCACAACGTTCACAACAAAAAATTATCGTTGTTGTTGTAGTAAACGTTTGGCGTAACGACGTTTACAACAAATAGTCTTATAATTAGTGTTATTGTTATCGATAACAGAATCTCGAGCGGAACACTCCATACCTTGTTGACAAACAACAGCATGTTTACCAAGATAAGATTCCAGCCCTTATGGAATAATAATAATAATAATAATAATAATAATAATAATAATAATAATAATAATAATAATAATAGACCCTTGCTTTTACTGTGTTCGGATGCGGTAGGCGATAAGAGGTAGGCAAGATTATACTGTATGACGCTGGGTTGTTTTTAAATTCTTTTTTTGTTTACGTTTTAATCTTCAAGAGAAGTTTTCTTTGTTTACATTTTAATTTGAGTGTTGATGATTCTGTAAAAACGTATTTTATTATTGTTCATGTTGCTGTTTTTTTGTGGTTTCTTTAATTGTTTTCAGTTTATTAACACACACACACACACATATATATATATATATATATATATATATATATATATATATATATATATATATATATATATATATATATATATATATATGTGTGTGTGTGTGTGTGTGTGTGTGTGTGTGAATCTTTTTGAAAATATGGAACGTGATGAATATATAAATAAAGCTAAAATCCATTGTTTCTCTTTCCTTCGTGGATTTTGTCTTTTATATATATATATATATATATATATATATATATATATATATATATATATATATATATATATATATAAAGAAGTTTTCAGGTAGAATGTGTGGCGCCAGAAGGATGCAGTCAGATTTATCAACAGATCTCCGGGGATCAGGTTGCCAGCCCTTAGCCATGCTTGTGTATGTGTGTGTTTGTTTGTTTGTTTTGGACCCCAAAGAGACACTGGTACCAGTTGACAATTAGGTGGACTGGTGGGCGGTAGGCCATGGGGTGGGGGGATAGTGTCTGACCCCCAGCAAGCATGAATGGGACCCAGCATCACTCAGCCAGGACGCCCTGTCCCTTCGATTTTAATCCTTGTTGTTTGTTATTGTTATGTCATTTAACGGGATTAGTTGTACAAATAACCCTTTTTTTGTTGTTTTAAGAGGATTAGTTTATACAATTAGCCTTTTTTTTTTATCTTTTCAACGGTTTGTACCCTTTGGATTTCAATGTTTTCATTGTTGCTTATTAGTTTTTTTTTGTAAAGAAAACTATTGTGCCGGCTTTGCCTGTCCGTCCGCACTTTCTTCTGTCCGCACTTCTTCTGTCCGCCCTCAGATCTTAAAAACTACTGAGGCTAGAGGGCTGCAAATTGGTATGATAATCATCCACCCTCCAATCACCAGACATATCAAATTGCAGCCCTCTAGCCTCAGTAGCTTTTATTTTATTTAAGACTAAAGTTAGCCATAATCGTGCGTCTGGCAGCGATATAGGCCAAGCCACCACCGGGACGTGGTTAAAGTTTCATTGGCCGCAGCTCATACAGCATTATACAGAGACCACCGAAAGAT
>NC_089787.1:25963123-26013123 GCF_040412425.1 Macrobrachium rosenbergii | reverse complement strand
CGTTGTGTATTTAGAGACTTGGTAGTGTTTGCTCTTGTTTATTTTATTATCTGTAAACGGTTTAGTTTTCTGTAAAAGAAAATTATTGTGATGGCGTTGACTGTCCGTCCGCACTTTTTCTGTCCGCCCTCAAATCTTAAAAACTACTGGGGCTAGAGGGCTTCAAATTGGTATGTTGATCATCCACCCTCCAATCATCAAACATACCAAATTGCAGCCTTCTAGCCTCAGTAGTTTTTATTTCAAGGTTAAATTTAGCCATGTTCGTATTTCTGGCACCGCTGTAGGTACCGACGACACAGGCCACCATCAGGCGGTGGCTGAGTTTCATGGGTCGCTGCTGAGGCCACCACCGGACCGTGACTAAATTTCATGGGTCGCGGCTAAGAGTTGCATGGGCCGTGGCTGAAAGTTTCATACATCATTGTACGCTGTACAGAAAACTTGATTTGTTATTGTTTTGAAAAGAAGTTTCAACTCCTTGAAAAATGTTTCTTTTCTCTTATTGAAATATTGCATGACTTTCCTCCAAATTTCATACCTTGACTTAAGTCACCTCTTATCCCTAAACGATCCTCCTCTAAATCCGCGAACGTTTATTCCATTACCTTCAAACGTTTCTTACGTCTTAAGACGTTTATGGCCCACGTTCCCTTCCTTAACCACCTCTTCACTCACCTTTTAAACGTTTCTCTGATATTCCAAAGTTTCTTTCATGTCTTTTTCAAGCGCGAATACCTTTTTCATTTTCTTTCACTCATCCTTTTTTTTCGAGCTAGATTATTGTCTGTAAGAATGCCCGCTTGCCTTTGGGTAGGGGGGGTTGGAGGGGGAAGAGGGGGAGGTCAGTGTTGACTCAGGGTTATTTATTTTATTTGTTATGACTCACTTCTTCACGTTTACTTCCATCTTGCAGCCTTGCAATGGGGGATGGTTAATGCCTCCCGAAGGATTAGCGAAGTGGGGACTAGGTAGTAGTGGTGGTAATAGTAGTGGTAGTAGGAGCAGTAGTGGTAGGGGGGGTTTTGGTGGGTAGGGGAGGTTAGGGCAGACTGGTTAGTGTATGAGTAGGTTTTGGGGGTAGGCATGGAAGGGCAAATACAGCCCATATTATACTTGCCTTTTGTTTCGATATTTCTGTCATGCTACAGTAATGTGATGGAAGTGGTGAAAATAGGAGTTGGGAGGATTTTGGTTTTTATGGGGGGGTGGAGGTTAGGTCCAACTGGTTGCAGTATGAGTAATTTTTGGGGGTAGGCTTGGAAGGGCAAATACAGCCAATATCACACTGACCTATATTTTGATATTTCTGCCCAGCTAACAAGCACCTTGTTCAAGATAGTGTATGGGGGATCTGAGATCTAAATACCAGTGGATTTTTGGGCATGGGTATTTAAAGCAGGAGGGGTCAGGTCACTTAGGTATTGTAGGGGGGTCTAAGATATAAATAGCACTGAATTTTTGGGCATGGGTATTGAAAGTGGAATTGGTCAGGTCCCATAACCCCATCCCTTATGATGTGATATTTGAATGCAGTATCTTTCTGGGAGAAAAAACAGAATACCCACCGGGGCTATTTTGGGCATGGGTAGTGAAAGTAGGAAGGGTCAGGTCACGTAACCCCCCATCCCTTATGATGTGATATTTCAGTGCAGTTTCTTTCTAGGAGAAAAAAAAAGAGCGAACACCCACCTTGGCTTTCGGAACGAGAGGTCGGATTGCAGCCTCTAAGCTCTCTCACAAATATCAAGGTGGGGGGGGTTCATATGTACGTGATAAAATTGGCCCTAGAGCTGGCTCCCGTACGGTTAATGGCGTGCTTTTTCTGTCTGGTTTTGGCGAGTTATTGGTGCCAGGTTCTCGGGTGGAGAGATAAATTCCTGGTGAATTTCTCTCTATTAAAAGGTTTGGTGGTGGTTTTCTGATTCGGTTTTTATAGCGTCTGAGTGGTGTTAATTTTTTTTTTATTATATAAATTCAGTCTCCTTCACCATGTGTTCGTAGCATCTGTATGACAGTTGTAAGTTCTGCCGTGTATTCATACGCGATTTTTAATATATATATATTGTAATTATATATATATATATATATATATATATATATATATATATATATATATATATATATATATATAGTTTTTAATATCATATGATTCATATACAAATTCATATATATATAACAATGAACTAATATATTTTTCTTCGAAGGGGAATTTTTTAGCTGTATGTTCATAGCGTATCTATATATATATATATATATATATATATATATATATATATATATATATATATTTTATGGGTTGTATCGTGTATTCATGCTTCTTCGCTGATGTTTGCTCAGCTATTATAAGTTGTATTTGTATTCATGATGATTTTTCATTCATTCAGTTGCTCTTTCGACTCAGAATACTTACTCATTCTCGTACGCATGCGCTCTAAAACTCAGACAAAATCAAGGGACTTGACAATTTGCGCAATGAAGAAGGCTTTTGGGGAAGCACAAGGCCAACCGTAGGTATTCTGGTAGTTCAGCTTTTTAGCTGCTCCGCTGGTTCAGTGATTAGTGTCGTGGCATGCCACTCAGATGTCGCGGGTTCGCGTCTCCCCCAGGGCGATGAAAAATCACTGGCTCTGTATCGTGGTCAGTTACTGCTGCAGAGTGGTGTCTGCTGTGGGAGGTTGAAACCAACATTCTATGGAAGCTTGAATTTCAAGTCAGTGGCCCCTTTGGTGCGCTTGTTCCATGTGAATAGTTTTCGTCTACTGAAATAATAATAATAATAATAATTTTTGTAAATTCTTGTAGATATATTAATAACGTCTTCATATTTTGCTTTCAGTTGTATGAAGGCGGCAACGAGAGTGCCCAACATTATTATTATTATTATTATTATTATCATTATTATTATTATTATTATTATTATTATTGGAAGAGAAACCCACAAGATTCCTGTGTATAACTTGTTTACTTGTAAATATTTACATATTACTTTTACAAGTAAACAAGTTATACACAGGAATCTTGTGGGTTTCTCTTTCCATCTTCAGAAGAAAACTGAAAGAAGTTTTTGCTTGATTCATTATTATTATTATTATTATTATTATTATTATTATTATTATTATTATTATTATTATTATTATTATTATTATTATTATTATTCAGAACATGAACCCTGTTCATATGGTGTTTATTAGATATTAGCAACAGAAGGTAAAGGAAAATACAAAAAGAGATCACTTATTATAAAAACAGATAAATTAACAAATTAATAAATAAATAAATATGAATATTATTCAATTTATTTTTACCCCAAATTAACAAATCAAGTAAATAAATAAATATGAATATTATTAAATTTATTTTTATCCAAAATATTTATCCAGCATTTTGGGATGTGAAGCGTATACCCTCGTCCATTGTCTGTGCATGCATATATGTATATGTATGCACCGTATGTATGTGTGTATGCATGTATCATTTTTTATGAAATTCTGGCCACGTAATAACCTTGGGGCTTGCATAAATTCCGATGATTAAAGCGGCTGCATCGCTTTGCAGATGCATTTCAGGAATTTTCGGTATGGCGTATTTCCGCCGCTGCATACTCAGCCAGTTCAAGCGTATGTGCTTTAATATTTGGTATTGAAAAAGTTCCTGATTATTTCTGTTTCGTATACAGTATATATATATATATATATATATATATATATATATATATATATATAAAATATATATATATATATATATATATAGATATATAATATATATATGTCTGTCCATCTATATATATTTATATATATATATATATATATATATATATATATATATATATATATATATATATATAAAATGTATGAATTTCTACTGAACCTATTTTTGTTTCTGGGTATAAATTACGATGTTATGTTATGGTTCACTATCCAAATTGGGTGCTACGCCTTTGAAAAATAAAAGAGCTTCGTATTTTCACAGATGAAACATTTAAGAGCGTTTTAACCTAGATAAATAATTGACGATCACTTAATTGCCGTAGAGAGAAATTCACGGGGATGCAACCAGGCCAGGCGTTCCTTGTTTATTTATTTATTTTCACACTGATCATTGGAAGTACTAAAAACTATCACATGTCCTGAGCCATAAGTATAATTTGGCTCATCCTTTGGTAGATTTTAATGTTAAATAATTCAAACTTTCATCATATAAACGGTATATTTCCACATGATGATTGTCCATGTGTCATCTATGATGATTAGATTTTAGGTGAGCCTCGGTGGATTTCAAGTCAGTGACAACCTTGTTGGCTTGTTCCAAGTGAATTGGGTTTATCTTCTGAGTAGAAATAATCATTATTATTGTTTTTAGATTTATTTTGGTAAATATTGCATTCTTCTCCTGGGGTTAGTGAGTGCTATTTGTTCTACGGAGCGTTGGTACCCTTCTGCTGCTGTCATGCACTGTACTGCTTAGTAAGAGAAGTCTGCCTTAATTTTTAAATGTTGTGTGTGTTGATGCTGTAATAATAATAATAATAATAATAATAATAATAATAATAATGTTTAATAATATGTATATTGATTCACAATGAAATAATGTTTATGTACATATTGAATAATATAATGATTAATAATGAAGTATTCGTCCACTTCTGTACATACATACCATAGTACGGCCTTTATTTGTCCAATAATAATAATAATAATAATAATAATAATAATAATAATAATAATAATAATAATATTGTTTATATACGTGTGTGTACTGATTCACTACGAAGCATAAATCCACTAATGTACAGTACTCAGAATGCTAAAGCACATACAAACCTTTGCGTATCACGAGCGTAAGTGCTTTTAGATCCCATCTTACGTGACGTATGTCCGTAATTGATTACGCAGGAATATTTGCGTAATGCGAATACGGACGGCCATTCCGGTCGTCATAATCCGTCGGGGCTGTCCGCTGTTTTACTAAATGGTCGTCGTAGAATTTCCATTAAACGGAGCTGTAATTACGTTATATAATTCCACCCCCACTCCCCCACACCCCCCACCCCCAGCGTCGATTTAATGCCTACACTCGTATTAGTAAGTGTGGGAATGCTCCGCGTAATGGAATATAAACATTTCTCTCTCTCTCTCTCTCTCTCTCTCTCTCTCTCTCTCTCTCTCTCTCTCTCTCTCTCTCTCTCTAGTTTATTGACGGAGGACGGCAACGTAAATTATCTCCCTTTCCTTGCCTTCCCGTCCCCTCTCTGCCGACCAGTTGTATAAGTACTTTTTTTATTTTATCTCTTTTCTTTCCACTTCTTTAGGGTTTTTTCCTCTATTCCTTTCCCATCCAATCCATGAATTCATGACCTGATATTCTTATTCTCCTTATTTTTTCCATCCCACTTTCTGACTGATGTTCCTAATCTTCCCTTCTTCCATTCCACATATAGATTGGTGTTTATAATCTTCCTTCTTTTCCAGTTCCATCCTAGACTGTTATTCCCCCATCCTTCATTCCCACCGAACTTCTTGACTCATTGTTTTCCCTCTGCCAATTCCATTAACTGGATGATGTTCCTTCTCTCCGATTTTTTCTGTTCCACATTCTGTGTGCGGTTTCCCACTGTTCCATCTCTTTCATCGTGTTTTCTTCTCTTTCTGTACGATCCCACTACATATATTTTTAGTTCCATTCTTATTTTTAGTTCCATTCCTACCCTTCCCACCCTTACATCATACTACAAAGTCTGTTTACCACTTTCCGAAGTGGTTCATCACAGAAACATTGACATGCAAATATAACACATCGATCAAAATGAACTTAGAGTTCGCATCTTTTATCGAAGCATTTGATTAGCAAATAACTTACGTGATCAACGCTAGGACGGAATTCAGATCTCGGGAATAATGAAACATGTTAATGCAAAGTAAATCAGAATCTGTTTAAGGTTTAAATCTGTGAAGTTGGCCGATGGAATGTGACATATTTTGCATGGAGTCACCAGGACTGAGTTTTATCACAGTTACTTGCCTGAGATTGGAGTTGCCGGTGCTTCTTTCCTTTGTAGTTTGGGAAGTTAGCAGAAGTAAGTTGATTGGTGGGGGGATTGAATGTTGATGGATGAAATTGTACCTTGGGGAAGGGTCAGCTGTGGTGGGAAGGTCAGGGGTGGGGAAGAAAGAGCCGATCATTCAATTTGCACTTGGGGAATCAGGAGGACGTCTGGGGTGGGGAATATAAAAAAAATAATATATGGATTTTTTTTTTTTTTTTTTTTGTCTTGGGAGGACAAAGATGGCATAGGAATGAAAAGGAAGTTGGCCAAGCAAGTTAAAGGCTTGGTTGAAAAGAGCGAACGATTAAGATACTTATTTGGAAGACGGGGGCTTGGGGGCGTTAAGGAAGGTGGGCAGTGGACTCTGAATATAATTTTTCCAGGGGAACTGGTTGGCTTGGGAATTAGGGGGAAGCATTTATGTAAATGGTATTAATTACGCTAGATCCCATTAGTTGATAATTTAATTGCGGCAGTGTGTTCAGACTTTTTTTTTTTTGCCTTTTGAATGAGACACCTCTGTATAATTAATTGCTGTGGGTTTTTTTTTTATTAAGTAGAAAAGATCCCTTGTCTTGCATGTTGTTAACAAAAGATTTATTACCTTAATGAGCCTACCTTTTTTTATCCCTTTGAAATGTGAGGGTAGGGTTTTATGTCCATGTTTTAGGGGAGGTTCCTGGTATACCCTTATGTTTTGGGACTCCTTTATATCCTTGTGTGGGATGTAATGCTTTTATCGTACATTGGGTCAGTTTTGGATGGGTAACTCATAAGATTTGGTGGTAGTAGTATCATTCTGTTTATAAAAGAGTATATTTTCTCTCTCTCTCTCTCTCTCTCTCTCTCTCTCTCTCTCAGGCCTCTAACCTATCTCTCTCAGACCGTTCCTATCCCTTTTTGGGTGTTTTAGGAAGTAACGTCCCAACGATGTTTTGGGGAAACTCTCTCTCTCTCTCTCTCTCTCTCTCTCTCTCTCTCTCTCTCTCTCTCTCTCTCTCTATCACAGACCGTAACCTATCTCTCTTTTGTGGATGTTTTAGGAAGTAACGTCCCAAGGATGTTTTGGGGAAAATCTCTCTCTCTCTCTCTCTCTCTCTCTCTCTCTCTCTCTCTCTCTCTCTCTCTCTCTCTCTCTCTCTCACACACAGACCGTATCCTATCTCTGCATGTGGGTGTTTTACGAAGTAACGTCCCAAGGATGTTTTGGGGAAAATCTCTCTCTCTCTCTCTCTCTCTCTCTCTCTCTCTCTCTCTCTCTCTCTCTCTCTCTCTCTCACACACACACACAGACCGTAACCTATCTCTCTTTTGTGGATGTTTTAGGAAGTAACGTCCCAAGGATGTTTTGGGGAAAATCTCTCTCTCTCTCTCTCTCTCTCTCTCTCTCTCTCTCTCTCTCTCTCTCTCTCTCTCTCTCTCTCTCAGACACATACACCTGTCTATCTCTCTTTTGTGGATGGTTTTAGGAAGTAAGTATCCCAAGGATGTTTGGGGAGCACACACTCTCTCTCTCTCTGGGGGCAGACTGTATCCTATCTCTGTTGGGTGTTTTAGGAACTATCCAAGGATGTTTTGGGAGCAGTGTGAATGGGCAGTGGCTTTTTAATGTTCAGTGTTGCTGGAACTACCTCCTCCTACGACTCCTCGTAATCCTGGGCAAAGTTTTTCCTCCTCCTCCTCCTCCTCCTCCTCCTCCTCCTCCTCCTCCTCCTCCTCCTCCTCCTCTCTTACTGTCCTCCAGGTGCATTGCAGTTTATCACACCTGGGGAAAGACGTCGAATGTCCGTGGAGTTATGGCGATGGTTACATTTATTATGCTGATGTAAGCATTTTTGGCGATCTTGTATTCCTGCAGGTGTAAGAAATTTTGCTGCTTTCAGGCCAACGTCAGGTTGTTTATTTAGCTCGTTTGTTAGTTTATAGCCCCTCGGTGGGAAAATTAAAATTAGTAATTCGAATTAGGCTTTTCATGTCATTTGATGTAAATATTCATAGTAAACAAATGTTTGAATGATTGATAGAAAAATACATAAGGTCACTTTATAGATTTACAATTGGTTAAAATAGCCAGCCAATAAATATATTTCCATTAAAGGAAAGATGGAGTATGGGTTTAGCTAAGGCCAGGCACTGGAATGTATATCGGTTTCTTAAACTGGTGTTGGGGAATGAACTTGAAGGCTTAATGGTAAACTTATTTTTTAGTTTTCTTGTAAAAAAAACTATTGTGTCGGCTTCGTCTGTCCGTCCGGACTTTTCTGTCCACCGTCAGATCTTGAAAACTACTGAGGCTAGAGGGCTGCAAATTGGTATGTTGATCATCCACCCTCCAATCATCAAATATACCAAATTGCAGCCCCTTAGCCTCAGTAATTTTTTTTATTTTATTTAAGGTTAAAGTTAGCCATAATCGTGCTTCTTGCAACGATATAGGCCAGGCCACCACCGGGCCGTGGTTAAAGTTTTGTGGGCCGCTGCTCATACAGCATTATACAGAGACCACCGAAAGATCGATCTGTTTTCGGTGGCCCTGATTATACGATGTACAGAAAACTCGATTGCGCCGCAGAAACTTCGGCGTATTTTTTACATGTTTTTTAAACATGAGCTCAGTGTCCTCCAGGAAGGAACGAAATTGCTGGTAAACCTTAATAAAAAGGAGAAGGTCTCCCATAAGGGAGATAGGTCAAAGGTCATACGCTTAAAAAAATTAATATTGATATTATATGGTTCCCACTGTATCGAAGAGCGAGTTAATAAAAACTGACTTGTGAATTAGGAATCAGACTTCAGAAAGCAAGGTTAATGTATATGATGCTTTCGTAGTGAACCAGTATATAATTTGTAATGAAAAGAAATATTTGTGGTTTCAATCAACCCGTCACATAAATATAATAGGGAAAATTACCATAGCTTTTGTGGCAAAGTAATAACTTATTTGAATTTCGACAAAAAAAGAAAAATAGTATTTGTTTGTTGTTTTCCGCGTCGTGGTTTTCTGATTATGCCAATTTGCATATAAAAAGAGTCAGGCTAATGAATCACTGATGAGATCAACAAATTATATAATTGGAATTAGTTATCAGTTTTTCCATTATCCTGTTTATCAATTCTAGCGTGAGGGTCAAAGTTGGCAGATATGAAAAGCAGCTGATCGGTTTTGTGTCATTTCAAGTGCTAAATTTTCCTATTAATATTTTTATGGCTTCTGTTTCAGTGTTCAGTCCCTAAAATCATCATATAAGATCTTTTTTACCATTTTATTCTACTGTAGTTGTAAGGGTTTGAACTTTCAGTTTGGTATAAAAAATCGGTGTTGATTTATGTAACTTCATTTTTCTTCTTACTTTAATGTGGCATTTTTTCTTTATATTTTAAATACAGTTGTAACAGTCAAGACTTCCATTTCGTTATAAAGATCTGGATTCAATTACTTAATTTAATTTTTCTTTGGTTTAATTTACGTTCGTTTTATTATTAACTCTGAAAGTTTTAAAACAAAGAAATTTAATTTCACCGTAAGTGATTTGCCTCTTGTTTATTTGTTTAAAAATTGAAAACTCCAAAACAGTTTCGCTTCACTTCGGCTTCATTCATCTCTTTTATGAACTCGTTCAAAATATTAAAAAAAAAAAAAAAACGTAAACAAATTCCAGTTAACCCCGGCTATTTACTTGTTCAAAATAAAAAAAAGAAAAAATAAGAAAAAACAAAATTATGTACCACTTGATTTCACCGTGTTTCCAATTGAAACCTTTTAGGATTTTTTTAAATTAATGGTTACGAAAAGCCAAAAGGCATTTTGATCTTTTAGAATTAATGGTTATGAAAAGCCAAAAAGCATTTTGATTACGGGAAAGACGCTCAAAGCAGAAACTCTTTGACTCTTGACGATATTCCAGATTATTAATATTTGGTCAAAAGCGTTTTCCCTGAGTTGCTGGAGACACAAACGTTCATTATTGAGTCAGTCTGGGGTTGAGAACGATGATGGACGGGAGTATTGAGTTTATTTTTATTTTATTGTTTATTTTTTTTACTTATTTATTGAACTGTGTTTCTGTGGATTGTCTATTTTTTTACGTATTTATTGAACTGTGTTTCTGTGGGTTGTTTATTTTTTTTTTTACTTATTTATTGAACTGTATTTCTGTGGATTGTTGATTTTTTTACATATTTATTGAACTGTATTTCTGTCCATTATTTATTTTTCTTTACTTATTTATTGAACTGTGTTTCTGTGGGAAAGGTTGTGAATCCTGATCGTTTTATTATTTTTATGATTAGTCCATCTCATGGCGTTTTGATGTGTGCTGAATTACTGTCATACTGTTTTTCCATGTGTGTCAGATGTGATAGTTATAATTCTGACTTACCGAAATAAGGTTGTTTTTTAGTACATTTTGGTTTGAATTATGTTGTTTTTAGTTTTCTGTAAAAGAAAGCTATTGTGCCGGCTTTGTCTATCTGTCTGCACTTTTTTCTGTCCGCCCTCAGATCTTAAAAACTACTGAGGCTAGAGGGCTTCAAGTTGGTATGTTGACTATCCACCCTCCAATCATCAAACATACCAAATTCCACCCCTCTAGCCTCAGCAGTTTTTTTTTTTATTTAAGGTTAAAGTTAGCCATAATCGTTCTTCTGGCAACGATATAGGATAGGCCACCACAGGGTCTTGGATAAAGTTTCATGGGCCGCTGCTCATACATTATACCGAGACCACCGAAAGATAGATATATTTTCGGTGGCCTTGATTATACGCTGTACACTTACTCTTTTTTTTTTTTTAGCGATGAAAGTTCTTCGTTGGACTGGTCGGTACCGTTCTCGGTAGCACTCTGCAGGACCTGCGTTCGAATCTCCGGCCGGCCAATGAAGAATTAGAGAAATTTATTTCTGACGATAGAAATTCATTTCTCGGTATAATGTGGTTCGGTTTCTACAGTAAGCTCTAGGTCCCGTTGCTAGGTAACCAATTGGTTCTTAGCCACGTAAAATAAGTCTAATCCTTCGGGCCAGCCCAAGGAGAGTTGTTAATCAACTCAGTGGTCTGGTTAAACTAAGGTATACTTAACTTTTTTAGCGATGAATGAGCTTTTTTACATTGACATTTTTATTTCATTGTGGTTATAAGTGTTAGCATGTTAATGAACTTTAAAATTTTTTTAAGTTCTCTTATTAGTATGAATGCATCGTCTCTCTTTTTGTATTTGTCTCTGACTTTCTTCTCAAACTTTACAACGCAAGAGTAAGGGGATGCAATCTATTCTTTTTTTGATTAATAGATCAGTGTATATAAATATACGTGTCTATATATAAGTATATATATTTATATATTACATATACGTAATTCTAATAGCCACAATGCCCTCTCAACTTCTCGAATTCTTCGCGCTTTTTTGGATATGCTTGTAACTACGAAGCCGTAAGATCCAAACGCAAGAAATTGAAGAGACTGTGATTGCCGGTCGCGGGAAACGAACCCGCGTCACCATAACCACAAGGAGGTCGCGTTGCCGACCTGACCACATACATACTTACACATACATATGTATACATATACACACACACACACACACACACACACACACACATATATATATATATATATATATATATATATATATATATATGTATATATTCGTAATAATTATAACTTAGCTAACAAAAAGCACAACACAGTCCTGATGTTTGCGTCATTCATTCGTTAATGTAGACGTAGAACGTAGATTTAAAGGCAACGACGTCCATTCATCATAAAAGCTGGAAGAATATGCCGTTAGAACAAAGGAAGAGCCGATATTATGCCGTAAAATTAATTCCTCGTTTCGGCTGTCGGTGTATATTAGCGCAGAGATACGTTTGTGGTAACTTATGAGTCGGTGGGGATAATGTTGCTGGAAAACGTTTGAGAGAGAGAGAGAGAGAGAGAGAGAGAGAGAGAGAGAGAGAGAGAGAGAGAGAGAGGTGCTCTGCTTTGTTCTAAGTTTATCGTTTCTGGAAAGTAGAATAGATTGATTACTCTTTTGTCGAATCTGCTTCCAGTATCGTTGACTTCTTCTTGTGTAATCCCGTAAATCGTTGATGTGTTTATCTTTGTAATAATTTAACTCTCTCTCTCTCTCTCTCTCTCTCTCTCTCTCTCTCTCTCTCTCTCTCTCTCTCTCTCTGAAATTTTTATTTCTTGAAAGTAAACCCATTTTCTTATACAGTTTTTTTTATATTAAAAGATTTCTCTCTCTCTCTCTCTCTCTCTCTCTCTCTCTCTCTCTCTCTCTCTCTCTCTCTCTCTCTCTCTCTCTCTCCACATAGAATTGACTTCTGTATCTCTCTTGCTTTCAGTCCATCATACACAAATCAGTCTCTCTCTCTCTCTCTGACTCTCAAAGTCTCTCTCTCTCTAAAAGATTCTCTCTCTGAAAGTATCCCTTCTGAAAGCAAACCCATTTTTATGGCAGGTGTTTTTCATCCATTAATTAAAAGTAAGTCTCTCTCTCTCTCTCTCTTTTTTTCTCTTTAATCTGTGATATATATTGCCTTCGAGAGATCTGGCGTTGACAGTGCAAAGTCTTTGCTGACGATTAAAAGATTCATATTTATCGACTCAGCGTTTTAATGGAATGGAGTTTGATATACTCCATATTATATAGTAAGTATATATATATTTTTTTTTAGGTTTAATGTGTGATATATATGTTTGGTAGAATAGGAAAATAATAAATACACCTGTCTGTTAACTGCGATTACTCAATGTTATTAAATATTTATCTATATGTATACTGTATATATATATATATATATATATATATATATATATATATATATACATATATATATATGTATATGTATATATATAAATAATAAATACACACACAAATAAAAGTCCTTAATGAATGTTATTTAAAGTAATAAAAGCACGTTATAAAGATATATATATATATATATATATATATATATATATATATATATATATATATATATATATATATATACAGTTCGTTCATTTTATATATTCACTGCATATTTGTTCTGTTCGCCGTAATAGAGAGAGAGAGAGAGAGAGAGAGAGAGAGAGAGAGAGAGAGAGAGAGAGAGAGAGAGAGATTGGAATTGATACAGCGGAACAGTGACCTGAATAATCCGAACAGCCAGGAGTGTTTACGTTCCAGCGTCCCTGACATTCCAGGTATAACAGTGATTTCCTCTTACCTCCGTGTGTCACACTGTAACGCCATGGTTCGCTCTTCGTCAATATAGCGCCTGTAACGTCCCCCCCCCCGTCCCCACCACCCTCGCTTATGCTTTAAAGCTTAAAGCGGGCTTGCGCGCCCGTGCTTTCGTTACTGAGAAGTCTGGAAAGAGAAAGGTTCTGGAAGAGGTAGACTGGACTGGAAGTGGCCGGCGTAAGAATACCTGGAAATAGTGGAAGGTGTCTCATACGAGCGGGTCCATGAATTTTTAGGTTCTCGACGCGTCCTCCTCCTCCTCCTCCTCCTCCTCCTCCTCCTCCTCCTCCTCCTCCTCCTCCTCCTCCTCCTCCGGTTCGGAGAAATAGCATGCCGTCGATTGGCACTAGATCTGTCTGAGTGGAGTCTTTGCGTGCAGGAGGGCCACACCTGCATGTCATGCTTATGACGACACCTCTCTTCCCACCCACCTACCCCCTACCCGATACCCATCACTATACCCCCTCCCCCGCCCCCACCCCACCACATCCTCAGCTCCCCTACCCAAGGGGACACTCCTATTACTTGTCACTATTCCACTGTATCTTTCTTTGTTTTTCACTTAAGGGTTGATGGGTACTTTCAGGGGGGTATTTTTTTTTTATTTATGGGCATCCAGTTACGTTGCTTTGTGATGGAGAGTAGCGCCATTTGGGTAAGAATGAGATTATGATGGGCTGACGACTCTCATTTGCCAATCTTTTGTGGCATTTGCAATTGCGGTCGGGGTAATGAAGTAGTATTTTGGGCATATTTTTCAGGCCAGGGTTTCGTTTTCTTAACCTTGGGCCATAAACAGGAATTCCAGTCTAGATTATAAAGCATTTTTGGTGGGAAGGGTCGCTCTGGAAGAATGTCGGAGATATGATAATGGTGAATACGATTTTTGGCTGGATAAAGTAGTGTGGTATATATAGCGTTTATTCTTAGGGAGTTGGTTACTTATGAGGGTAACGTCTTAGGAAGTAATTCAATACGAGTAATGCTCATATATATATGTGTGCCTTGTTTACTAGAGATAGATAGGACAATGGATATGTACATATATGTGTGTGTGTGTGATGTGTATATATGTATAAAATACATATATAAATATAAATATATATATAAATATATAAAATATATATATATATATATATATATATATATATATATATATATATATATATATATATATATATATATATATATATATATATATATATATATATATATATATATTATATATATATATATATATATAGAGAGAGATATAGAGAGATATATATATATATATATAGAGAGAGAGAGAGAGAGAGAGAGAGAGAGAGAGAGTTAGGATACGTTTCGATTAGCTTTTACGCATATTGGGTCTCATTCCGTTATTGTAAAAATGGGCTGGCTTCCCGCCTGCCCATTCTGGGATTTGATTATTTGTCACTGATTGCCATTCCGTTTGATTACTCTTTTTATTTACCTATTTTTATTATTCGCCCCGAAAAGTCTAGATGTAATTGGCTCCATTTATAAAGGCAATAGGTGCCAGCGAATAACGGTATTGATTTTTTTTTTTTTTTTTTTTTGTTTTTAGTGAGGAGCAATTAAGCGTACGCTCTTTTGTATGTTATTAACTTAACCTGCGTTCAATTATCGTTTATTGGGAATGATTAAAACGTAAATGGAGACAGGACCCGAACTCACACACACGTAATGTGCCGGACATTTCGTTAAACGACCTTTTTCATTTTGTCGAAAGTGCCTTTCGCTCCGTGCAGCACTTTCCGGGTTCTTTATTGCCCCAATCGGCTACTTCCTGGCTCCGGAATCGAGGACTCGTATCCCTTATGTCTATGATATTCGCTATCAGAATTCGAACTTGTATTGTAGGCAGGGTATATATATATATATATATATATATATATATATATATATATATATATATATATATATATATATATATATATATATATATACATACACACACACACACTTTCAAGATAAAATATCTTGCCTACAACATATTTTATCATTGTTAATTAAGGACTGGAATGAAATTCAGGTAATACAACTTTAGAAAATAGAAAAGGGAAAAATAACCAGTCTTTGCAATCTAGAGCTGACATCCCTTATGACATTGGACATAAATATTGGAACTTGTATTTTAGGCAAGATATTTTATCATTGTTAATTTTGGAATGGAATGATGTTCTGGTGATACAACTTAAGAAAATAGAAAAGGGAAAAAATAACCAGTGTTTGCAATCGAGAGCTGACATCCCTTATGACATTCGATATCAAAATTGGAACTTGTGTTGTAGGCAAATTATTTTTTCATTGTTAATCAAGGAATCATATGAAATTCTGCTTGTAAATTTGAAAAAAAAAATAATAAATGAATTAGATACGAGCTGATATCCCTCATGACATTCGATATCAAAATTGAAACTTACATTGTAGGTAAGATATTTTATCATTGTTGTTTAAGGAATCATACGAAATTCTGGTAATAAAATTGAAAAATCGTAAAGAAATAAAATACGAGCTGATATCCCTTATGACATTCGATATCAAAATTGGAACTTATATTGTAGGCAAGATATTTTATCATTGTTAGTTAAGGAATCGAATGAAATTCTACTAATAAAATTGATAAAAAAAAAATTGTAAAGCAATAAGATACGAGCTGATATCCCTTATGGCATTAGATATTAAAATTGGAATTTGTATTGTAGGCAAGATATTTCATCATTGTTAATTAAGGAATCATATGGAATTATGGTAATAAAAAGGAAAAAAAATAGTAAAGGGATAAAATAATCAGTTTTTCATCGTTGCCAGAGGCGCTGTTATAATTAGAAGCCAGGCTATTGTTTGATATTAATTGAGTATTAGTGGGATTTTAATGAAGTAGGAATGGCGTCTATATTATGTGTTTATTTAGATGTTTGTAAAGTGAAAAATGGAAAATGGTAATAAGATTGTTATGTTTTGTATTTTTAATACTCTGATGGTTGGTATTATGTAGTACTGTATTTTGTCTCCTGTACCCGTCAATCATTAACTTCAGATTATTTTCATATATATATTTTCCATTAGCAGTTAACAAATACCTTTCTTCTCTCCTGCAGGACATTTCTATATCAACAATTGCATGAAACGAGATTAAGATTAAAATTGAAAAAAAAAAACCAAGTAAAAAATGCGCCGAGGTTTCTTCGGCGCAATTAAGTTTTCTGTATGGAGTATAATACTGTATGAAACTTTCAGCCACGGCCCTTGACACTCTTAGCCGCGGCCCATGAAACTCAGCCACGGTGCGGTGGTGGCCTGTGTGTTGTTGGTACCCATAGCGGTGCCAGAAGTACGGTTATGGCTAACTTTAACCTTAAATAAAATGAAAACTATACTGAGGAGGCTAGAGGGCTGCAATTTGGTATGTTTGGTGATTGGAGGGTGGATGATCAACATACCAACTTGCAGCCCTCTAGCCTCAGTGGTTTCTAAGATCTGAGGGCGAACAGAAAAAGTGCGGACGGACAGACAAAACCGGCACAATAGTTTTCTTTTACAGAAAACTAAAAAGATTCTTCAAAGAACAAAAGTGCTCATTCAGTAATGAAGTTCAATATACATCCACGTTGCTTTGTGTCACAAATTCTCTCTCTCTCTCTCTCTCTCTCTCTCTCTCTCTCTCTCTCTCTCTCTCTCTCTCCCCTTTGTCTTTATCTTATTAATCATGCCTCATGGCACAATGTTTTGTCGAAGATCATCCGGCATGGCGTCAGCTATAATGACATTATCATTGTAACCGGACATTGATGATAATGCTTTTATTTACGGCGGGGTGGCGTTGCGGGCTTAACCGGACGGCGATAATACTTTTGTTTTATGGGGTCTGTAGTTGACTTTTTTTTTTTTTTTTTTTTTTGTCCTTATGATAGTTTGGAGTGTAGTCAGGGTGTTCAGAATTGATTGCGTTATTTTATTTTATAGTTTTTTTTTTCGAAGGTCAACGGAATACTGGAAAGTTTAAAACTGAATGATAAGTATTTTTAAGAAATGGCATTATTCCCCCCCCCCCTTTCAAGAAAGGAGAAAGGTTATAAGAATCAGCTAACAAAAACTGGAATGTAATTCCATAGCCTGGTAGTAGAGAGAGAGAGAGAGAGAGAGAGAGAGAGAGAGAAATCCACAAAAGTATCAAATTATCCTCGCGATGTAGGGTTTAATTACCTAATTGCATCTTCATAGTTAAATACAATAAGTAAATAGATGAAACTACATGCTTTAGTTTATAAGCTTTCATGGCTCATTACAGCCTATTGCCTCTTGCACCAGACTGCTGTGGTTTGTTGCAACCCTCCTTAAACCTGGCAGTTTAGAAAGAAAGTTTAGTTAATATTATGCCCAACCCTCCTATTTTATCCGGCCTTGAAACTTGCATTAGTTAATAAGTCCTCAGAATAGCAGAGATGTATTAATGATGACAAACAAATATCAGCATAAACACCTTAAAAATGCGCCGAAGTTTCTTCGGCGCAATCGTTTTCTGTACAACGTATAGTCAAGGCTACCGAAAATAGATCTGTCTTTCGGTGGTCTCGGTATAATACTGTATGAGCCGCGGCCCATGAAACTTTAACCACGGCCCGGTGGTGGCCTATCCTATATCGTCGCCAGAAGCACGATTATGTCTAACTTTAACTTTAAATAAAATAAAAACTACTGAGGCTAGAGAGGCTGCAATTTGGTATGTTTGATGGTTAGAGGGTGGATGATCAACGTACCAATTTGCAGCCCGCTAGCCTCAGTCGTTTTCAAGATCTGAGGGCGGACAGAAAAAAGTGCGGACGGACAGACAAAGCCGACGCAATAGTTTTCTTTTACAGAGAAATAAAATGCAGCGCAACAGTTTCATCATCCGCAGCTGCCACCAGCTGTACATTAACAGATGAATAACATGTTAAAAAAGAAAAAAAATTCGCCATGAACTTTTATATATTCATTTTTGAATCGGCCTGGATTAAAGTGTCTGATTTCAAAAAAAAAAAAAAAAATACTTCGCAAACTGAAATGCTCCCTATTGTTGTTGGGCTCTATTGATGTTGTTGTTGTTGTTTTTGTTGTTGTTTACAGTAGGATGGAATCAACTCAATTAAAGCGTATTGTTTCGGCGTTGATTTTGGGGGGGTATTTATGGCGAATTATGTCCTCTCCGGTGGATCCTCGCGTTAATTGTAATTGTGGAGGAATCGCTCTGGAACAGTTTTGGGGGGAAATGAAATCATTTTCCCCTAGTTTTTATGGAAATGAATTTGAGTGTTAGATTCATGTATTCAGTTGAGGGGGAATTGGAATAATTTTCCCCTAGTTTTTAGGGAAATGAATTTTGAGTCTTGTTAGATTCATGTAGTGAATTGAGGGGGAATTGGAATAATTTTCCCCTAGTTTCTAGGGAAATGAATTTTGAGTCTTGTTAGATTCATGTAGTGAATTGAGGGGGAATTGGAATAATTTTCCCCTAGTTTTTAGGTAAATGAAATTTGAGTGTTAGATTCATGTTTTGAATTGTGAGGGAAGTGGAATAATTTTTCCCTAGTTTTTATGGAAATGAATTTTGAGTGTTAGATTAAAAATGAAATCATTTTCCCCTAGTTTTTAGGGAAATGAATTTTGAGTGTCGTTAGATTCATGTTTAGAATTTTGGGGGAAATGAATCATTTCCCCCTAGTTTTTAGGGAAATGAATCGTGAGTGTTAGATTCATGTTTTGAATTGTGGGGGAGATAAAATCATTTTCCCCTAATTTTTGGGAACTATATGCATATGAATCAAGACAACCCTGATTTTGAAGTTGGTAATTATAAGCTAAAGCATGGTGTTTTTATAGTTAAATTAAAAATTATTTTTTTATTCATGGTTTTGTTTTTATGCTTCGTTGACCATTTTTGTCTTAAACATTCCTAATCCATGTTTTTTTTTCTGCTTGTCGCCATCTTTCCTTTTATTTGTTTTGTACACGTGAGCCACAGGACAATAATAATATCCCCTCCCCTCCTATTTACCTCCCCCCCCCATTATCCACCTCCATTCTCTGACAACAGTGTTGCCTCCATGGTGGTCTCGACGCTGAGGTGTTGTCAGAACGTGATTCGAAAACCGGTCAGAGTTGTTTGGGAGAAAAATAAAAATCTGGAAAGGAAGAACGACAACTGGTAAAACAAAAGGGCTTTTTAGATTGTAGTAGGAGGAGAAGGTACTGTGATTTCTGAGCTGGGAATTTTGATTCCGGTTTTTTAGTTTTCTGTAGAAGAAAACTTTTGTGCTGGGTTTGTCTGTCCGTCCGCTCTTTTTTCTGTCCGTACTTTTTCTGTCCGCCCTCAGATCTTAAAAACTACCGAGGCTAGAGAGCTGCAAATTGGCATGTTGATCATCCACCCTCCAATCATCAAACATACCAAATTGCAGCCCTCTAGCCTCAATAGTTTTATTTTATTTAAAGTTAAATTTGTCCATAATCGTACTTCTGGCAATGATATAGGATAGACCACCACCGGGCCGTGTTAAAGTTGCATGGGCCGCGACTCATACAGCATTATACCGAGACCACTGAAAGATAGATCTGTTCTCGGTGGCCTTGATTATACGCTGTAGCAGCTGTGCAGAAAACTCGATCGAGCCGAAGAAACTTCGGCGCATTTTTTGCTTTTTATTCTGTAAGTTCCCGTATTTTCTGCTCGTTTTCTTCGCAATTCCCATTTTCTGTCATTAAAAATGTACTGTGATTTCTGAGGTGGGAATTTTGTTTCCCGTTTTTTTTTATTTATGAATTTCCGTATTTTCTTCTCGTTTTCTTTAAAGTTCCCATTTTCTGTTATGTCTGGTTTCGCGTTTTCTTTTCATCGTCTTCGTTCCCCTGTTATTCCCATATTCTTCCTTGTTATTCCACCTTTATTCTCTTGCATTTATATTCTCTCATTTTCATTCCACACATTCTTCGTATACTTTACCTTTCCCTTCCCTCGTTATCCCATGCAAAATCCTTCTTACCCCTTAATTCCAACTCCTCATCTCTGCGCCACTTTTTTTTCTTGCCTTTCCTATTCCCTTACAATCCTTACCTTTTTAATCTCCTTACCTTCCTTTCTGCCCTTTCCTTTCGTTTCTTGCCCATCGCCATTTCCTTTCTGAATCTTTAACACTTTCTTCAGTTTAATCCCTCCTTTATCCTCTCATAAATGCTGATTTCCCTTCTTTACTCTCTCTCTCTCTCTCTCTCTCTCTCTCTCTCTCTCTCCTTATCTAGTGTTTGTCGGCGCTTGTGCGAGTGTGTGGGCTTTAGATAAGAGGGCACAAAGTCATAGCCATCTTGAGGCGACGAAAAAGCGACCGAGAGAGAGAGAGAGAGAGAGAGAGAGAGAGAGAGAGAGAGAGAGAGAGAGAGAGAGAGAGATTTGCGGCTTTATATAGTTTTTCTCGGGGTAGGGGGTCGCTAGGGGTTTTCGGGTGGTAGGGGCGTGGGCCGAGCTCGTGAAGATGGGGGCGGGTGGGGCTGGGAGGTGGGGGGTAAGCTTTGATAAGGCTAGACTTAACGTCTTAACTTCATGTTGTCTTAATATACGACGTGATGCTCTCATGGGTTTTGTGGGGTAAGAAGTAGAGAGAGAGAGAGGGAGAGAGAGAGAGAGGAGTTTTTTGTTACTGGACGAGATCTGACGTACTTGGCACTACTCGTAGTAAGTTTTATTTGCTGAATTTGACCTGGGTTTGTATTCAGACCTGGTAGTTTTCTTTGTAGGAAAGAGAGGGAGATATTTTACTCCGTGTAACTTAAGCTGTGCCTGGAACTAGTATAAAACGTATTACCATTTTTTTAAAATCTAAATATGGCAAAGTGAATTATATATCAGGGTGGTGACTTTGGTTTAAAATTTCCACGATATTTTTTCTCCTTTAGAAAAATATTTGCCATAATTATTAAGTATAATAATTTTTCGCAAATTACATTTAGAGATTTGTAATTCTATCAGTGATGTAATATATCAGGTTACTTCTTTAATGTTCTTAGTTTGCTCTTATGGGTATGATTGAATATGTATCCTTTTTTTTTTTTCTTATTGAATTGAGAACAAGCAAAGCTAACGAGGAGTTGTAAATTGCATTGACATTTAAAGAAAAATAAAAAAAAGTCAATCCCTGTACTTGTTAAGTACCCTATCTTTTTCCTCTTAATGTTACAAATATTTGCAGACTCTTTGAAATTGTCCCAGGCTCGTTCATTCAATAAATTGTTTGTAGTGTGATGTTCCAAGTAGATTGTGTGTGTGTGTGTGTGTGTGTGTGTAATGATGAATATGTCAAGTTTTTTGGGGAGTTTGGGGGAAGTCAAAGGCGAGATTTGCTGTTCAAACGGTTGGTCCTTTTTATGAATTAAAATGAAATATAGGCCATGACACCTTCCAGAGTGATACTTGATTTGTTTTTTTATATCCGTTTTCAAGATTTTCCTCTCTCTTCTCTCTCTCTCTCTCTCTCTCTCTCTCTCTCTCTCTCTCTCTCTCTCTCTCTCTCTCTCTCTCTCTCTCTCTCTCTCTCTATATATATATATATATATATATATATATATATATATATATATATATATATATATATATATATTATATATATATATATATATATTATGTATATATATATATATATATCCATATATATAATGTACTGTATGTGTATACATATATATATTTGCATACATACATACATAGATATACACATACATACTATACATAAATTACATATATACCTACACTAGGCACTTGGATAAAATTGAAAAAACACCACCGCTCTGGATGTTTTCCTACTGTTTATATTTCCGTACCTTTTAGTTGCGAGACCCTCAGCCGTATGCATTGTGTTGTCGAAGATGAATAGCCCTAATGTCCCCTATAGGATGGGTCTGTTTACTGTGTCAACAGATGTCCCGTCCCTTTCCCCCCCGATCCCCCACCCCTCCTAGTCCTCCTTAAGTAACCCCACCCCTTCCCCAACCCTCCCATGCCCCCTCACCGCAGACAAACTCGATTATAACGAATAGCACCGACAACGGTGTTAGTCTGTTGTATCTTTGCTTTAGGAGGTTTGGAGTGCCGGGGAAAGAGAAATTCATTTGGAACTTCAGAAATTCGAGCGAAGATCAGTGCATCACTACCCTGTTATTATTATTATTATTATTATTATTATTATTATTATTATTAATTTTTTTTTTTTTTTTTTTTTTTTACAGTCATCCTATTCGACTGGGTGGTTTTTATAGTGTGGGGTTCCGGGTTGCATCCTGCCTCCTTAGGAGTCCGTCACTTTTCTCACTATGTGCGCTGTTTCTAGTAGCACACTCTTCTGCATGAGTCCTGGAGCTACTTCGGCATCTAGTTTTTCCAGGTTCCTTCTCAGGCATCTTGGGATCGTGCCTAGTGTTCCTTTGATTATGGGTACAATTTCCACTGGCAGATCCCAAATCCTTCTTATTTCGATTTTCAGGTCGTGATACTTATCTATCTTTTCTCTTTCTTTCTCATCTACTCTGGTGTCCCATGGTATTGCGACATCAATAAGTAATACTTTCTTCTTGATTATTATTATTATTATTATTATTATTATTATTATTATTATTATTATTATTATTATTATTATTTATTATTATTATTATTTCATTATTATTATTATTAACCTGTTCATTCATGGAACAAGCACATCAAAGGGGCCACTGACTTGAAGAAATTCTTAAGCTTCCAAAGAATAATGTAGGTTTCAACCTCCCACTGCAGCAGACCCCACACTGCGGCAGTAACTGATCATGATACACAGAGCCAGTGATTTTTCATCGCCCGGGGGGAGACGCGAACCCGTGACATCTGAGTGGCGTGCCACGACGCTAGCCACTATACATTTTTATCCATTTATTAGTTTATTAATTTATTTTGTAAGGAATGAGAAAGACAGAGAGAGTGAGGGCGGCTAGAAATAGCATGGCTTTAGATTCAGCATTCATATCCCTCAGATTACATTAAGCGTTTCGCCATTGACCGTTAATTCAGTCTGCGAATTATTATATATTATTATTATATATTGAATTATTATATATTATTATTATTATATATATTGAAAAATGGAAGTCGACGGGAAGCGAATGCTGTCTGGTTTTAACTCTTTAACTTGTACCAGGGTATTTACCTGGTGTAACGTAATATAGAGTTTCTATATTTACTATATATCTGAAGCTGTTGCTGTGAATGGAAGATGAAACATATTTTTTAATAATTGTAAGGTATAAAATATATATATTTGTATGTATGGATTTTTACTTGATGTTACGTATAAGTTAAATGATGTATTTTTAATGTAGGTGATCTTACTTGTCGCCTTGCTTGTTTGCTATAGATAAATCGTTTAGTAACGCTGAAATAGCAAAATATTTAATAGCTTTTAATTATATCAAAGCTTCTTATCGTCCTCCTCATTAGAAGAACTAAAATATAGAAAGAAGTAAACACATCCCAAGCCGAAAAACAATAAACAAGTGAAAAATGCGCCGAAGTGTCCTTCGGCGCAGTCGAGTTTTCTGTACAGCAGCTACAGCGTATAATCAAGGCCACCGTAAATAGATCTTTCTTTCGATGGTCTCGGTATGAGGCGCGGCCCATGAAACTTGAACCACGGACCGGTGGTGGCCTGGCTTATAACGTTACCAGAAGCACGATTATGGCGAAGTTTAACCTTAAATTAAATAAAAAAAAAACTACTGAGGCTAGAGGACTGCAATTTGGTACGTTTGATGATTGGAGAGTGGATGATCAACATACCAACTTGCAGCCCTCTAGCCTCAGTGGTTTTTCAGATCTGAGGGCGGACAGAAAAAAGTGCGGACAGACAAAGCCGGCACAATAGTTTCCCTTTTACGGAAAATTAAAATCAAAATACCTTCCCAATAAAAATGTTAGCCCAATTCCCCAACAACGTTTTTATAGACAAACGTTGATTTTGGTTTTCTATTATCGCGACCAGAACAGTTCCCGAGATTTCAGGTAATGGCATCAAAGGATGGTGAACATGATTTGTGCTTGTTTTGCATAATGAATCTAAAACGTTTTGAATCTCATTATTTCCGAAATCTGCATCGGATTTCCTGTTCTTTTTTGCAATGAACGTTTTGATTGGGGAGTGGTAGCAATAAGGTTGGTAACGGTTTAATGTTACTTGTATTTAGTTCAGTTTTGGAAAATCAGTTTAAGGGTTGTTATTGAACTTGAGATGAGTTGTTTCTGTTTTATACCTTAAGGTATGAATGCTAATTTGTTTTTTATCAGTATTATACCGAACTTTTTTTTATTCAATGCTAAGTCAGTGTTGGTAATCATTATCATATCACTTAGTGGAATCTATGTATAAATTTTACTGATTTATAAGTGATATTATTATCATCGTTGCTACGTCTAAAATATATCAAACATTTATTTATAAGAAATATTTTGATTTAACGGTAAAAAACTGTTTTTCTTATTTATTAAAACTTTTTCGTTTATAAGTAATTATGATCTTGTCAGCATGTTTATAGTTCAGTTATGTCAGGCGTCTTGAAATTAGCTTAAAAGTTTTTTTTTTTTTTTTACCGGATGTAATATCTTCCTCATGCTAAAGATGGTAAAGGAAGTTATATATTTGACGTCTAGTTTTTTACAGGTTTAATCTTCTGTCATTGTTTGTTTATACGTTTCTGTACAGTGGTATTTATTTTATGCAAATTTACTTATGTACGAGAAAGTAATATTTTAATCATTATTTTTGCACGTAATATTAAAACCCCGGTAGAGTAATTCAGTTTTTGTATATTATCTTCTGTCATCGTTTATCCATCCTTATGTTTATAGTGCTAATAATTTGATGCAAATTTACTAATGTAAACGAAAATAACATGAATTTAATCATTATTATGTACGGAGTATCAAAATTCCACCAGAGTAATTAGACTTTTTTAAAATTTAGAGAAAATAGTATGAATTAAATCTTTATTTTGTATGGAGTATCAAAATTCCAGCAGAGTAATTAGGACTTTTTTAAAATTTAACGCTGATGGACGTAACTGGATTCAGCGGTTTATAATTTAGGTTGCAGTTGCCTGATGGTTATTTCATGAAGGCCTCGTGCTGAATTTAGAGGGCATTCGGAAAATATTCTACGTTTTACGTTTGTTATGTGAATTCACGGCTCTCTTTGTTTGCATGGCTGTGGTTGGCTCTCGTGTGTTTAATTTTATGTGAATATATATATATATATATATATATATATATATATATATATATATATATATATATATATATATTATATATGTGTGTATATAATATATACATATACATATGTGTGTGTGTGTGCGCTTGTGCGTGTGAGACATTGCATATATAAATTAATTTTCAGAACCGTACCGACGCCCTCATAAGTTTTCGTTTTGCTACGAATATTAAATTGCGAAGCCCTGGAAGTTTACTTACGCCGTGAGACACGCAAAATTAATTTCAAGTTTCTGAAAGTGGAACTGATAGTAGTACGTTATGCCAAATTTCCCTTGATATTAGATTAATAATATGGAAGGCGGCGCTTATTTGCAATTACGTCGGAATATTGGGTGATGCTCGAATACGGTAAGTGTATCAAAATTTTAAATAGCAATAATTTTATGATTATTAAGTTTTTATTAAGTTTTTGTGTTTTTCGAATGGTATGTGAATTTAATTACTTCAGGTTCTTTGCGGCGTCCCTCCGGCCTCTAGCTGCGACCCCTTTTATTCCTTTTACTGTACCTCCGTTCTTATTCTTTCTTCCATCTTACTTTCCACCCTCTTCTAATAGTTGTTTCATATTTGCAACTGCGAGGTTTTCCTCCTGTTGTACCTTTGTATCCAAACCTCTCAATTTTTCTTTCAGCACTGAATGACCTCATAGTTCCCAGCGCTAGGCTTTTGCCTAAATTCCATATTCTAATCTATTCTATGTTAGAATATTGAGTAATTCTTGAATAGGATAATATAAAAACAGTTTTAAGTATCAATAATTTTATGCTTATTAAGCTTTTGTGTTATTTGAGTGGCATATGAATTTAATGAATTTTTAACGATAGCAGTAAATGGTAAAGAAGAAAAAGGTCTGTATTTAGTACTTAGCACACACACACACACACACACACATATCCCGGCATGCGCACGTGCAGGCACGTGTCCATGATTGCTGCCGTCACTTGCACACATCTGGTTAAGTAATAGACGCCTCTAACTGCATTCGTAATATATTCATGCCATCACTTCCATTCTCTCTCTCTCTCTCTCTCTCTCTCTCTCTCTCTCTCTCTCTCTCTCTCTCTCTCTCTCTCTCTCTTTGTGTTGTGCGTGAATATTTGTTAGTCTCTGTATATGTTACGTATTCATGTGTGTGATATGTATTCATGTGTATTTATACAGAAGTTTATCTCTTTCTCTATCTGTGTGTATATATATGCATAACATACCATATATATATGTATGTATATACCCATATATATATATGTATGTATATATGTATATGAATGTGTGTATGTATGTATATACACGGTATATCTTTATTAGTTTAAGCTATGGCAGTGTAAATTGCTAATTCATGTATGTGTATACATGTATTCTACCCCCAGTAGTCCTTTACGGGTTAGTGTGAAGTGTATGCATGCACAATTTACAATTCTGTGCATTAAAGCGTATAGTCTCTCTCTCTCTCTCTCTCTCTCTCTCTCTCTCTCTCTCTCTCTCTCTCTCTCTCTTGTTTTGATGCCATTGTTAGTAATCACAAATCACTCTCTCTCTCTCTCTCTCTCTCTCTCTCTCTCTCTCTCTCTCTCTCTCTCTCTCTCTCTTGTTTTGATGCCATTGTTAGTAATCACAAATCAGTGTTCTCTCTCTCTCTCTCTCTCTCTCTCTCTCTCTCTCTCTCTCTCTCTCTCTCACACACACACACACACACACACACACTTTTTCAACTTTACCTTGGACAAGCAACAAACAAGAAAACCACGTAAATCACCTCTCTCTCTCTCTCTCTCTCTCTCTCTCTCTCTCTCTCTCTCTCTCTCTCTCCGATGGTCATTTCGGGAGTAATACATTCGTAATACACGCGTATCTGCCGCCTCATCCCTCCGGGAATATAGCGGCGCCATCAAAACCGAAAGTTTAGGCCATCGCCGCCGCCGCCGATCGAGTTCGGGAATAGTTCTGATAGTACACTAATTTCGGCGTTTGAGGCTCCTAAGTCATTGGTGGTCCTAATGGATTATTAAAGGGAGTTCCCTCCGGAGGAAAGTTTGCGGCGCGAATGAGGAATGGGCAGAGAGAGAGAGAGAGAGAGAGAGAGAGAGAGAGAGAGAGAGAGAGAGAATGGCAATTCATGTGGTTTTCTTGTTTGTTGCTTGGCCAAGGTAAATTTGAAAAGGTATGTGTGTTGAACCAATTTATAATTATCGTGATAATCATAATTGTTAATTAGTCTTTGTATTTCACCTTCTTCGTGGTGTTATGGTTTATTATCCTTTAATCTTGTATTTATTGCTTTGGTTTATTATCCTTTAATCTTGTAGTTATTGCTTTTTATTTCTCTCTCTCTCTCTCTCTCTCTCTCTCTCTCTCTCTCTCTCTCTCTCTCTCTCTCTCTCTATATATATATATATATATATATATATATATATATATATATATATATATATATATATATATATATATATATATACATACATACATACATACATACATACATACATACATACATACATACATACATACATACATACATAAACACATACAGTATACAGTATAAGTGTATGTGTGTGGGTGTGCAGTGTGTAGTGCGCCAGTGGCTATTTAAATTTGAGAAAAGTGCATCGGTTGCGGAAATGCTAAGTCCTTCCATTGCTTTTGATAGGCTTAATTGTACGTCAAGCTTTTTACGTTTTTCCATTTTCAATCTCTATTTGGCCCTAGTTTGGAAACGTGAAATTGAATTGCCGCGGTAATTGTTTCAATTTGAAAAATTCGTTGCAAAGATTTTACATTTAATTAAAGTGTGAAATGTATCATCGGACTGATATTGTGATCTATTCATTTTTACAGCCTAAAATATATTTTTTATTTCCGTTGATTTGATATAAAATATTATCCCTAAAAATCATATTTATTTAACCAATTCTAAGGTAATTGTCACGCGCTATTATTAAATTTTATAACTCGTACCGATTTTATTGCATTTTATAGTCTTTAAAAATTGATAATGGAATTGTTGTTGTTTTCGTGTCAAATAATGTGTGATTATTAAGATGACCTTTTATTTTTTGGGTCATTGCTGTTGAGTTAATGATAAGAATTGGGAAAAGAATTGAAATGTTTGAGGATAGAGACTTACTGCCCTCTCTCTCTCTCTCTCTCTCTCTCTCTCTCTCTCTCTCTCTCTCTCTCTCTCTCTCTCTCTCTCTCAGAGGCCATCTTAAATGAGTTTAGTTGTTGAAAGTTATTCATTGAAAGTTATCTCATCTTAAATGAGTTTAGTTGAAAGGTGTTCATTAAAATATATAAACTCTCTCTCTCTCTCTCTCTCTCTCTCTCTCTCTCTCTCTCTCTCTCTCTCTCTCTCTCTGAGAGGAATAATAGAACAAGTGCATGTTTCTGTACAGACAAGCTTCTTAATAATGAAAGAATGGATATATGGGAGAGTGTGATTAGATTTCCATCAGTGCATTATCTAAAAGAATAATGAAGTTGTTGTTTTTGTCTCAGATATTTTAGTAAAAATATGAATATCATCTTCGGAATGTCTCGAGAGAAACATGTAAAATATGCAGCTTCTCAAGGGCGTAGTTAGCCTGGTCCCAGTGACATTAACAGATAGCACAGGTGTGAGAACCAGGTGCTTGAGACATTACAAGATTTGCTGATGTCGAACTCACCCAAGGTCATAAATGTGTGTGTGTTTGTGTGTTTGATTATTTAGTACATTTTTATTTTTTCAGTACATTTTATTTTTAGTACATTTTTTTTTTTCGGCCGATGAATTTTTTCAAGAAGAATTGGCTTCTTTTGCGGGCGACTTTGTCGTTAGGGCTACCCCTCTCCCCCTCTTATCCTCACCCGCTCCCCTCCCTATACAATGTCTCCCCTCACTATACCATGTCTCCCCTCCCTATACCATGTCTTCCCTCCACATACCATGTCTTCCTTCCCTATACAATGGCTCCCCTCTCTATAACATGTCTCCCCTCCCCATACCATGTCTCCCCTCCCTATATCATGTCTCCCGTCCCTATGTCATGTTTCCCCTCACTATATCATGTCTCCCCTCACTATATCATGTCTCCCCTCCCTTTACCATGTCTCCCCTCCCTATACCATGTCTCCCCTCCCTATACCATGTCTCCCCTCCCTATATCATGTCTTCCTTTACTATACCATGTTTCCCCTCTCAATAACGTGTCTCCCCTCCCTATACCATGTCTCCCCTCTTTTAAATTATGGGCTGCGGTATCCGCCATGTAAATACCCTCTCGAAAAAGGAAAAAAAAAGAAAGGAGAAAAAGAAGAAGTTTGCTCATTTATCTCTCCCGAAGAAATACGACCATTAGTTTCAGATCGCCTCTTTCGGGGAGAAGAGACGTCCGCGCTCTCGCTCGTTCCGGATCGTATCTGGGAAGGCGTCCGTCCATCCATCCATCCATCCGTTCCGGATCGTATCTGAGAGGACGTCCGTCCATCCATCCATCCATCCATTCGTTTCGGATCGTCTCCGGGAAAGGCTCTATCTGCAAAACGGCGATTCTTTATTGATGTCATCTTTCTTCAAGTGACGGGATGACGAAGCCGCGTCGGCCATGATGAAAAATGGGCAGGGATTATTTTGCAAGGGGGAAGGTGAGTGTCGGGGAAGGCTCCTTTTGGAGTGGGTTCCCTAGCCTGGATATTCAGGGGCAGTAGCCCTTAAGGGAGCCCCTCAGACCAGTTAGGGGATTGTAGGGGCATGGAATGGGATATGAAGGGTTCTGAGACAGTGACATCTTTCGACTCGCCCACTCCCAGGCTTTGGTGTATTGAATGGGGGGGGGTTCTTTTAATGGCAAGGGTATCATCTCCTTTCTCGAATGTGGTTGTTCCTTCAGTCCCTCTTTTCTTCCTTCCTTCCTTCCTCCTTTTTTCCTTCCTCTTCTGGAAAGGAAGTAATAGGAAGGACCCCCCCACCACCATCCTATGCTGCAACCTGGTTGGAAGAAAACAAGAACAATAGGGATATGCCCATCCTCTCTCTCTCTCTCTCTCTCTCTCTCTCTCTCTCTCTCTCTCTCTCTCTCTCTCTCTCTCTCTCTCATCCTCTTCCTTCCATCTTGGCATAGAAAGAGTAATGGGTAGATCCCCCCCCTTCCCCTCATCAAAAATTATCCCCCACCCCCCTTTCCCAGACCAGCCATTCTCTAGCAAACAACCTCGTCTACCCCTCCCCCCACATGGTCCCTGACACTACCCCCCTTCCCCACATGTTCCCTGACACTACCCCCTCCCCCACATGGTCCCTGACAATGCCCCCCCCTCCACATGTTCCCTGACAGTGCCTCCCCCACATGTTCCAACCCCCCTTTCCCAGATCAGCCATTCTCCAGCAAACAACCTCCTCCCCCACATGTTCCCTGACAGTGGAAGGGGGTGGGGGAGGGGGAGGGGGTGGGAGGAGAGTAGTCCTCGTCATTGATATGTCAACATCGGGAGCCTTTCGTTAGTTCAGCTGTCAGCGCATCGCCCCTTAACCGCCGTCACGTCAGTCGACCTTCGCTTCTTTTTCTCTCGTTCGAAACCGTTACGGGAATCTTGCGTCTCGCAGCTGGAACGGTACGGACTCCTACGCATCTGTCTTTCATTTTAATGAAGATTCGCGTATTTATAAGTAAATCTGTCTTTTATTTTAATGAAGATTCGCATATTTATAAGTAAATCTGTCTGTTATTTTAAAGAAGGTTCGCATATTTGTAAGTAAATCTGTCTTTTATTTTAACGAAGGTTCGCATATTTATAAGTAAACACTCAGAAATTGAGAGGTCCTCTCTCGTTAGAATTCATTTAGAAACACAGGCACATGCTAACGTATTTCGGGTCGGCAATAAAGAAACAAGTAAAAAATGCGCCGAAGTTTCTTCGGCGCAGCCGAGTTTTCTGTACAGCTTATAATCAAGGCCACCGAAAATAGACGTATCTTTCGGCGGTCTCGGTATAATGCTGTATGAGCCGCGGCCCATGAAACTTTAACCGCGGGCCGGTGGTGGCCTATCTTATATCGTTGCCAGAAGAACGATTATGGCTAAATTTAACCGTAAATAAAATAAAAACTACTTAGGCTGGAGGGCTGCAATTTGGTATGTTTAATGATTGGAGGGTGGATGACCAACCTACCAATTTGCAGCCCTCTAACCTCAGTAGTTTTTGATACCTGAGGGCGGACAGAATACAGTGCCGACGGGCAAAGCCGGCACAATAGTTTTCATTTCCAGAAAACTAAAAAATAACCTTGGCAAATCTAGAAACACAACTGACGTTAAATACCCAAATATCAGCGCCTAACGCCCGACCTTGGTATGATATTCCCACGTGATTGAAGAGACGTGACGGTGATTTAGGCCGAAATTCACGATTCCAGGAAATTCCAAGAAACGTTCCTTTGATTGATTATCGCTCATTACCGCCTTGGAACAGTGTCGTTGCCCTCTCAACTTCTGGGGACATTCCAGCGTCGTGATTTAGGCGATGTGCTTATGATTTACGACGAAATTCACCCTCAGAGACCTCTCCCCCCACCCCACCCCCCACGCGATTCCAGGCGCAGGCACCGCGCTCCTGTCTAATTCCAGTTGATTTATTAGAGAAACTTCGCTTCGGAATAGCTGGAACGGCTCGAGGATTTCACAGCCCTTCCCGTCGGCTGTTTTGGCGGGCATAAACTGAACCGTTCGCCGAGTTATTATTGGGGGGTTTTCGGGAGAGATATGGTTTCTCTCTCTCTCTCTCTCTCTCTCTCTCTCTCTCTCTCTCTCTCTCTCTCTCTTCGTATATGTAATGTAAATGCAGCGTGGACGCTTTTAAGGCTTTCATGTTTCTGCATTCGTTTAACATCTCTCTCTCTCTCTCTCTCTCTCTCTCTCTCTCTCTCTCTCTCTCTCTCTCTCTCTCTCTCTCCTTGAAGCCTGCACACACATACCCCGTACTTTTACATATTATCTGCATACTAGAACGATAGAGAAATAATGTGTGTAGAGAGAGAGAGAGAGAGAGATATAGATTTATATATATATTTACATATCTATCTAAATGTATATTATATATAGATGTATATGTATATATTATATATATATATATATATATATATATATATATATATATATATATATATATATATATATATATATATATATACAGAGAGAGAGAGAGAGAGAGAGAGAGAGAGAGAGAGAGAGAGAGAGAGAGAGAGAGAATATCCCTCTCCATTTGGTCTCCCAGTCTCCCGTGTGGGAGGTACTGTACCCACACACATATATAACCGAATAAAAGACTCGGACTTCGAGAGAGAGAGAGAGAGAGAGAGAGAGAGAGAGAGAGAGAGACTCGTCGAGTTTCTAATGAAAAAAGGGACAAAAGGAGCACTGGGCCGGAAGTGCTGTTGAGTTTCTCATATGTTCACTCAAGAGTCTTCTTCACTTCTCCCAAATTTCTTCTTTTTTTATTTATTTTTTTTTTTGTTTACTCCCCATATTGTTGTAGGTCTGTTTTCTGTTCTGTTCTGGTCTCTCTCTCTCTCTCTCTCTCTCTCTCTCTCTCTCTCTCTCTCTCTCTCTCTCTCTCTCTCTTCAAATTTTTTGTTATTTCATTTTGTACATTTTTCCTGTTTTTAGGGGCATAGTATTGTTCTCTGCTAAATTTTAATTTTTTATTTTTTTATTTTAGTTATCATTTTATTTTCGTGATGAATCCTTTATTCCTTTCTGTTATCCTTCTTTAAAGCTAGGTGTGTATATGTAATATCTCTCTCTCTCTCTCTCTCTCTCTCTCTCTCTCTCTCTCTCTCTCTCTCTCTCTCTCTCTCTCTCTCTATATATATATATATATATATATATATATATATATATATATATATATATATATATATATATATATATATATAATATACGTCAATCAGCTCTTATTGCTTAATATTTGTATATACTTAGAAGTTTAATTCTACTCATAATTTTTATTCATACCATATTTTTTGCTTCGTTTCTGCTATCATATTGTTTTTTGCTTGTTACCTGTTCGTATTCATTATCACTGGATCTTAATTACTTCAACCATCAGTCTCTTTATTTCCTTTGTATGTAACGGCATTGACTTCTTAGGTTTCATTAGTTAGATTACATCCTTATGATTATTAGATATAATGTAGACGTTACTGGCGTGGCGAGAGAGAGAGAGAGAGAGAGAGAGAGAGAGAGAGAGAGAGAGAGAGAGAGAGAGAGAGAGAGAGAGTTTGAGCATGCGCAGGTAAAATGTCATTGGAATTTGGTGCTAATTTCACATGAAAAAAAAAATCTTTAGCGAACGACCATTTTGTATTTCTTATTATACAGAGGAACATTGGTCAGTATGGCCCGTATGAAGCCCAGATCTGACGGAGACAGGATAAAGAAATAAAAAAAAATATTAAGAAATTTAAAAATAAGATATTAAGAAGGTTTTATGAGTTAAAATAAGGGATACATATAGAGAATTCCAGTTGGTTCCAGGGATTGAAATATATAGTTTAATGAAGGTCTGTGCTCGACTGCGCCCGAAAGCATTCTATGCATACAGCAAATATGAATATGAATATTGAAAATGAGAATTGTTCAAAAATAAACATATTTTTAATTATCAACCGTACATGCTATATGACGGATTTAGGTCATGTATCACATATGAAAATAAAGTGATATATATGTATACTACTATAGTCATCAGGGCCTTGTATTATGTATGGAAGTCACGTGATGCATACAGTAGTTTTTGGTTCGCGTGTATGACCGACATAATGAGTTGCTGTAGCGACGAGGCACAAAAAAAGTAAAAAAAAATAATGCTTATTAGTGTATAACCTGCAGCGTTATTTTTACATATTCTATTATGTATTTACCTGATTTTTTCTTTTCTGTCGTTATTTTATAATCCCTAGGGGTGAGGGAAGGTTAGTGTCTTCAGAAATTAATACTGTATTGTGAAGAGAGATTACCAGTTTTCAGGGTGACATGGTTGTTATTTGTGTTAAAATTAGGCTAGTTTTCTCTGATTTTGTTAACTTTATGTGCAGTTCATCAAGTTTAACATTAGTAGTTATCTGCAAGAACCTTTTGTGGTTGGTAAAAGTAGTTTTCGTAAAGTTGAAATATATATTACACGAATTCTATTGTCGGAGATATTTAGGAATTCCTCATGCATTTGAGCCTCAGTTCTTAACTGAGAGGTTTGGATTTAGATTCTCTCTCTCTCTCTCTCTCTCTCTCTCTCTCTCTCTCTCTCTCTCTCTCTCTCTCTCTCTCTCTCTCTCTCTCTCTCTCTCTCATGAGTTTGAAGCCAAATTCTGGAAAAAGTTAATAAGTAGATTTGGTCACTTTAATAAGGTTATTAAAGTTTTATATTAAAATTCATGCACTACTTATTCCTCCTCCTCCTCCTCCTCCTCCTCCTCCTCCTCCTCCTCCTCCTCCTCCTCCTCCTCTTCTTCTTCTTCTTCTTCTTCTTCTTCTTCCTTTACCTCCCCTGATCCTCTTCTTCAACCTTTTATTTCCCCACTTCTCATTCTACCTCCTATCTCATCGTCTTCTTCCTCTCTCCTCTTTATTCCTCTACTCTTTGTCCTCTCTCTCTCTCCTCCTCGTCTCTTTCTTCTTCCTCCTTCCTCCCTTATTCCATTGAGTACTCTCGGCCATTTATAACCAGCTTAGAAAAAGGCATAGAAGCCGTTTCAGCAGCTTAGGGGAAGGGCTTAAACGAGGGTTTAACGTGACGTCATAATTACCTTAAAAGGGGGAATCATGGCGACAGAAAGAATGGACTCTCAAGTGATAATTATGGAATGGCTGCTTGGAATTTAATCCTTTTTGTTTTTTCTTTTCGTTCTTTTATGATTGTTTTTTTTTTTACCTGTTATTTATTGTGTTTGAAGGTATTATTTCATTTTGAGCTTTCCCAATATATTTTAATATGTTTATGGTTTCATTTTTTAACTATTTAATTTCGTTTTTTTTATATTTTCTTCTTTCTTTTAATGTTTAATCCCTTTATGGTTTAATTTTTTAACTTTATTTCTCATTTCATTTTTATATATTTTTTCTTTCTTTTAATCCTTTTATGCCATCATTCCTTTACCTTCATTTCTCATTTCATTTTTTTTTATATATTTCTTCTTCCCTTTAATCCGTCTATGATCTCATATTTTTTAACCTTCATTTTCCATTTCATTTTTTATATTTTTCTTCATTCCTTCAATCCTTTTATGGTTTAATATTTCACCTTCGTAATTTTTTTACTTTTTTTCTTCTTTCTTTCTTTTACACATAAGTTACAAGTCATTCTTTTAATATCATGAAGGACGCAGGCGAAAGCGTTTTACGATGGCTTTGTTCTTATCGGGTTATCAAAGTTCATAACTTTTTTTTCCTTCTCTTAATCCTTTTATGACTTGTTTTTTCCCTCCGTGCCAAAGTTCGAGGTGCATTTAATTCACATATATTGTTATAATGGATGCCATTTGGGAGAGTTTTTTTTTTTTAATCTATTGTATGCGGTTTCCAGTAGATGTTAGTACTTTGGTATTTTTTTATATAATCTCATTAGAGATATCTTTTTATTTATTTTTTTTTTTGAAGGTGGATGTGAGATAAGTATTGTGTTATAGTGGAGTGTGTTTTTGGGATTTTTTTTTTTTTAGCTATTTGCTTTTTTTTTTTTTAGTTATTTATTTCTCCGGATTAAAGCAGGCGGAATATTTACGCTTTTTTTTATTGTATAAACGTATAGATCTCTTTATGTATTATTACCGCCTTGTCACTTTTGAATATAACAACATTCATTATACCGTTGGTTGATTATCTGTGATTTTTTTTCTACCGCATTTTTATATTTTTAGTTTATTTCTTTTACTTATTTCATTCGCTATTCTAAATACTTCATTTAGGTAACTTTCTGACAGTCAAGTTCCTTTTATTTTATTTTATTTTTTTATTTTTTATTTTTCCTTTTTTTTTCGTGGAGGTTCGTAGAGCGGTGGGGCGGGGCGGGGAATATTTCTCCCGTTCGTGAGGAATTCCCGTTAGTTTCTGTTTCGTGTCGGGAATACGATTAACAAGACGTCTCTCGGGTATTAACGGCACTAAAAGATCGAGTTCTGACTTATGGTGATTGTCGGGTAGAAGACCCTAATGAATTTTTTATTGCCGTAATGATCTCTTTGCCTGCGTCCTGTTTTCCCTTTTGTTCTTGGCTGGGTGACTCTCTCTCTCTCTCTCTCTCTCTCTCTCTCTCTCTCTCTCTCTCTCTCTCTCTCTCTCTCTCTCTCTCTCTCACGTGGTCTTTGCCTAGTGTTTTCTGTTGTGTTAACATGGTGACGTTTTTCTGTACATATGCTTCTCTCTCTCTCTCTCTCTCTCTCTCTCTCTCTCTCTCTCTCTCTCTCTCTCTCACGTGGTCTTTGCCTCTTGTTTCCCCCTGGTTACGCCTTCCTGCGTATGTGCTTTTATCTCTCTCTCTCTCTCTCTCTCTCTCTCTCTCTCTCTCTCTCTCTCTCTCTCTCTCTGGTACGTGGTGGTTGTATATATGTCCTTTTTAACTAATGGCTAGAGAGAACAAAGATCGCAGTTCGTGCCATATTTATCTTTCAATTACTGTTTCTCTGTATATGTGATTGTTAGCACAATCATGTGAAAACTAATAAAGGTATTTATTTTTATTGTTTTTTTTTTCGAAGAGTCATTCATGTCCCAGGATTTTGTTGAGTAATTTTATTAATGTGTTTATCTTTTTTTTTTTTATCAACACCAGTGGCGTGTTTACAAGTATTTAAATGAGCAGGTTTCTGTGCTAGCAGTCAGGCTACAGCGCCTTTATATGTTATTAGTACAGTAACCAAAAAAAGTTATATCGTTACACAGATTAAAGCTGGAAGGGGAAGCGTGCATGAAGTTAGGAAGTATGTCATTAATAACTGCCATTTTTAAAGCAGATTTATTTTATATTTTGTATTAATTTTGTTTATTTTTCTTGACAAGTTTTTTTTATGTTTAATATTAATTGTGTTTTTTCTCTTTACAGGTGAGTGTTACCTTGAATCTCCGATGACAGTTATATTCCTTAAAGAAATGGAATAGCAGCGTGAGGTAAGATTTTGATTCGTCAAGTAGTAAAGTCTTTGTCAAGTTGTTACAAATTCTTGAGGGGCCGAAATCTTAGGTTATTGAAAGATGCGAAACTGCTGATTCTTCATAGAGATTTAATATTGTTTAAGAAGGAAAGTAAGGAAGGGATAATGCTTAGAATCACTATGGAAAAGCTTGGGGTGTCAATACTCAAAAATAGTTTTGTTTGTTTTCATTGTGATATTACGAGCTCTCTCTCTCTCTCTCTCTCTCTCTCTCTCTCTCTCTCTCTCTCTCTCTCTCTCTCTCTCTCTCTCTCTCTATATATATATATATATATATATATATATATATATATATATATATATATATATATATAATGTATGTAAATATATACATGTATATATATATTATATATGGAACTAATCGACACATGAGCACGTGTTTCACAGAAATATATTTCTGGCCTACGTCGGGATCGAACTTAGGCCTCTCAAATGAAGGGCAAGGGTGCTACTAACTCTTTTATGACCTGTGTGGGGCAGTTGGTAGCGCCCTTAACCTTCATTTTGGAGGCGTAAGTTCGATCCCGATGTGGGTCAGAAAAAAAAAAAAAATATATATATATATATATATATATATATATATATATATATATATATATATATATATATATATATATATATATATATATAAAATTCTGACTAACATCAGGATCGAACCCAGGGCTTTCAATTGGAAAGACAAGACCGCTTGTTGTCAGCGGTCTTGCCTTTCAACTGCAAGACCTGGGTTCGATCCTGATGATGAGTCAGAAATTTATTTCTGTTCCACACGTGATTGTGTGTTGATTATTTCTATATATATATATATATATATATATATATATATATATATATATATATATATATATATATATATATATATATATATAATATGTGTGTATGTGTTTTCCACGTATATTCTTTCACTTACACACCGTAATTCGTTAGAACTCCTGCTTTCCTGAACTTTAATTGTAATCCTTCTCGAGCAGAAATTAAGGTGGCATTATATTGGGAAACTTATTCTGGCACTTGCCCAGGTTTGAAGCGAAGTTAGTCCACATTTCAGATTCAGTTTCAGGCAAATGTTTGGGCACGTAAGTTTATGACGAGAATGAATTATCAGTCGTAATGGTTTTCTCGATGACAAAACCGAGGCTTACTTCAGTCGCGTCTTGCTAGTTTTGAACACACAAGGGTAAAAGTGTAACACATCATCCGTGTGTTTTTACTTCAAGTAGATATGATAGTATGATACGTCATGCATGTTTCTATTTCATGTAGTTTGATGCTTAGCAGGAATGGTGCATGCTTGCATGCAAGTTGATGTTTATAACTCTTGATTGATTTTGTTATATTAGTGTGTGTGTGTTTAGGTAATTTACATTTGTATGATACAGTTTTCACGCTCTCACTGCCTCCTTTATATTCCCAAAATATGAGGTGGCTGTGGCTAAAAAAGTAACCCAAGGGTCTCTGTCATATTCATATTTTGGGAGTAGTTACTGACAACTGCTTCCAAGATCTCATTAGTTAATTAATACAATTTTGTGTGTCCAAATAGCTACTGGTGACTTCTTCCAAGACCTTATCAGTTAATGCAACCCGATTAATGCTTCTATAATAAGTGCTAATTGTTTTGAGGTACAGATGTGATCGCCTTAAGGCAAAGGAATGCGCAGTATAGGGTTGTGGATCCCTTGGGAGGGGGCAAGTATCCCCTAAGTGGTAGATGAGCCAGTGGCGGCCACACTCTGCATTTACATATATATATATATATATATATATATATATATATATATATATATATATATATATATATATATATATATATGTATATATATACATATATATATGTATATATATTATGTATGTACATATACATACATATATGTGTATGTATGCATATGTGTATACATATATATATATATATATATATATATATATATATATATATATATATATATATATATATATATATTATATATATATATATTTTATACACACACACAGGTACATATGTACAGACATACAGACATTGTGGAATTCGTTAAGTACGCATTACTGCCACGCGCACATCATTAATTAAAGCACTCCGTATTGATATAAGCACGAGAAAAAAAAAATTTTTTTTTAGGTTATTTCATCCCGGGGTAACTTTGATCACGTCCTATATTGGAAAGCCCGGCGAGATATTGAAGGTAATTTTTGTCTTTTTTTTACGATAGATATCTGCCATTTCAGGTTAATTGGGTGAAATTGCTACCTACTGTTGCAGCAAGGGTGATCATTGATAATTCATATTCCGCCCATAGCTGCCCCGTTGTTAAATAACGGAGCGCGGGCGTAATGATGATTAGAATGACGATAATAATGATCATTAGGGCCGTGGTGTAATTACCGTAAGAACCAGTTCCCCCGCCCCTCCACCCCCTGAGGTCATTAGAAACGAAAATTACAGGATTTTTAATTTTTTGTCCGTGTAGTGTAATGTAGGTTTGTTTTTGACCGATACATTTTTGTTATATTTAAATTTATTTTGAAAATGAGGTTACATTTACTATTACTGATACCTTTTGTCATATTTGAATTTATTTGGAAAATGAGGTAACAGTTATTATTACTGACACCTTTTGTCATATTTAAATGTATTTGGAAAGTAAGGTTACACATATGTCCGCTGACTTTGGGTCTTCTACTTACTTCCACAGTAATTACTTGCGTGTCGTATATGTATAATCCTTTTCATCCCTGGGAATTATAGCTTAATCCTTACTTCTGTTTTGTGAAAAGAATACACTGACCTTTATAATCAGTGTTTGTAATATGTGACCTGAACTGTGTTATAGTAATTTGCACAGATTAGTCTGTCCATTAAATTACAAAACGCATTATATATATATATATATATATATATATATATATATATATATATGTGTGTGTGTGTGTGTGTGTGTATGTATGTATGTATGTATGTATGTATGTATGTATGTATGTATGTATGTATGTATGTATATATATATGTGGAGACCCCACGCGCTATTATTTGAAGTTTACTATGTAAGTTCTACACACACACACACACACACTATGTATCGTTATACACCCCTCCCTTACAGTAGAATACACCCTTGCGGCCTTGTACACCATTAAACACCCCGCCATTATATAACACACCCTCGATGCCCTGTGTATCGTAAACACCCTCCCGTTGCAAAAGACACCCTGGGGACCTCGTACAAAGTTAAGACACCGCGCCTGTACGAAATACACCCCTGCGACCTTGCTCAGCCCTAAACACCCAGCCATTATATACAAGACACCCTTGCAGCCTCGCGTGTGTGTATGTGTACCCACCTCGCACTTCGGGAAAGCCTCGTATCTGTCGCAACTTGTCTCTTAAGTTGGGAAAGATGAAATATATCATATATATCCTCGGCGATTGGAGAGAGTTGTTGCAGAAATCATTACTTTTCATGCCTCGAGTAGCACTTGGGAAGATTAAGAAAGTTTTTTCCCCTCTCTCTCTCTCTCTCTCTCTCTCTCTCTCTCTCTCTCTCTCTCTCTCTCTCTCTCTCTCTCTCTCGGGCCTGTCTTGGCTTTCACGTTGCCACATTGGCTGTATGCTTGATTTCTCCTTTCCTATATCTATTTATGTTATTTTCAGTTCTCAGGTTTCTTGTATTTATGCATGTTTAGCTCTCTCTCTCTCTCTCTCTCTTTTACTTACTGTTGTGTGATTATGGATGGTTTGCTTCCGCGTTGCGAGTCGTATTTCTCTCTCTCTCTCTCTCTCTCTCTCTCTCTCTCTCTCTCTCTCTCTCTCTCGAATTAATATTGCTGGATGATAATCTCAGGCGAATAATTTTGCTCATAACTTTGAAATGTATTACATGCTTGACTATTGGCTAGAACCTTATTTAGTTATTGACGTCATCGGCTTCATTTCCTGGTTGTTGTTGTTGTCAAGACCGTCGTTATTATTCGTTATTTATTATTATTATTATTATTATTATTTTCTTCTTCTTCTTCTTCTTCTTCTTCTTCTTCTTCTTCTTCTTCTTCTTCTTCTTATTATTATTATTATTATTATTATTATTATTATTATTATTCTTCTTCTTCTTCTTCTTCTTCTTCTTCTTCTTCTTCTTCTTCTTCTTCTTTATTATTATTATTATTATTATTATTATTATTATTTATTATTATTATTATTATTATCATCATCACCAGAGATTACAAATAAGATGAAAGGAATATTCATATATATATATATATTTTTTTTTTCATGTAAATTTCTCTCTGCAAATGTTTACTTGTCGTATTCTTTTGTTTTTGTTTGTCATTTTTTGTTCATCTCCCTGTGAACAAAACAGACCTGAAATAAAACTGGTGGAGTCGTCTATTGTGTCCATGCAGTAATTTTAGTTTCGTGTTGTAGCTTTTGTTTTGATACAGTTTGTATTTGGTGAGATAACAGGCATTTAATGTTGTTTTGATTATCTTTCAGTTATTATGACTTGTTCTTTGTTGTTCCCTAAATCCTGCTAATTTATTTCTTAATTTTTCATGAATAAGAGTGTTTCATATTTTTCACGAATATGAATATTTCTTATTTTCATGAATATGAATATTTCTTATTTTTCACGAATAAGAAGCGAAAAGAAGTATTTATTAATTTTCACGAATGTGAATATTTCTTATTTTTCATGAATATGAATATTTCTTATTTTTCACGAATAAGAAGCGAAAAGAAGTATTTATTATTATGTAAACGAGCTCTCAGTGTTTATGACTTTCTGTTGTTTTATAAAGCCTGCTAACTTATTTCTTAATTTTTCATGAATAAGAATGTTTCTTATTTTTCATGAATAGGAAACGTTCTCCAAAATAAACCTTTTGGTTCCAACTCTTTGTCATCCCCGTAGGGTGGCAGTGCCGTCAGTGCACCTCACAGGGTGCACTGTAGGCATTATTAAAGGTTCTTTGCAGCGTCCCTTCGGCCCCTAGCTGCAACCCCTTTCATTCCTTTTACTCTACCTCTATTCATATTAGCTCTCTTCCAACTTACTATCCACCCTCTCCTAACAATGATTTCATAGTGCAACTGCTTTGAAGTTTTCCTCCTGTTACACCTTTCAAAACCTTTTACTGTCAGTTTCCTTTCCACCGCTGAAAGACCTCGTAGGTCCCAGCGCTTGGCTTTTGGCCTGAATTCTATATTCCATTCCAGCTCTTGTCATTTGCTTGACGTCGTTTTAAAACATGACAGAAATTTTAATGACGCCTCGGGTGGCTGCAGGCGTCAGCGGAACGAAGTTTAGCTTCGTTAGCAGGACACTTTATTATGTATAACTGCGAGAAAGCAAATTATTTCTGCCCCTTGGGGGTGACCCCGGGCCTTTGGGAATGCTAAATTGAATGAAAAATGAATATATATTTTTTTCGTACGAGTTAATTTTTTTTTTTTTTTTTTTACTGTCTGATGATGAATAATGCGAAGTCACGTGCCGACATGGATAATTCATTTTGCACACCTGCTTTGTTATGCACAATGTATAAACGTCATTTTTTTGTGGGGGCGGGGGAGAGAGGAGTTCCCCGGCGCCGAGGTAAATTAGACAGGAATTATGATTCATCTTTTATTTGCAATGAAATATTTTATTTAAAAGGGACGCGTAAATGAAGGTGTCGGGAACGCGCAGTGGGAGGGTCTCGCTGATTTTGTAATTTTGGAATGATGGATTGGTTCGGGAATTTGGAATTAGTGGGTAGTAATATGGGAATTGTAGTAAAATTAGTGGGAATGTGGGAATTGGACGTGAATGATTTGGGAATCTGGAATCTTGAAATAGTGCTTTTCTGTTGTTGGAATTTGCAATGAAGTGTTCAGCATGGAATTGGTGATTGACATCTTTGGAATTAGGAATGATCCATAAATCGTTTTGGAATCTTGTAATGGAGCATGAATGGGTACAAGGTATACAAAATTTGTGACTAAGAGAATGTACAGTTTCAGAGGATTTTTAAAAATTTGTCTAGTTTCTCTCTCTCTCTCTCTCTCTCTCTCTCTCTCTCTCTCTCTCTCTCTCTCTCTCTCTCTCTCTCTCTCTCTGCGCTTAAAAACTTAATAAATATAACTAAAAATGTAACTCTTTTAGAGAAAGTGAGGCTGGGATCCCCTGAGAGAGAGAGAGAGAGAGAGAGAGAGAGAGAGAGAGAGAGAGAGAGAGAGAGAGAGAGAGAGAGGAGATATGCTTATTTACCAATTCTTAAAAATAAATGCTATCTCGCACATTTTCACTCTGTTACCGTAACTGATATGCAATTAATATTCTTAAAACTCTGTTAATTGCCTTGCTTTGGGAAATAGCCTATCGATAGCTAATTCTAATTTATCATTTTTCCGCGTTTTTTTTCTTGCTGTTTTGGAAAAATGATAGTTTGTAATTTAAAGCTATTAACAGTGTACTTCATTTTCATTTTAATTGCGTGATTTTTTTTTTAAGTTTGTCACTATAAAAAATATGTTTTACAGAGTCTAGTTCAATTTTAGAGTTATGTATTGTGTTTTTAAAGATATATATCATGTTTTGATTATGAAGCCCCCATCCCTCTCCGCCCTCCTCCTCCTCCTCCTCCTCCTCCTCCTCCTCCTCCTCCTCCTCCTCCTCCTCCTCCTCCTCCTCCTCCTCCTCCTCCTCCTCCTCTGCCATTGTTCACATATTTCTTATTAATTTTCTCTTGATGTCCTTCCAGGTTACATACCACTATTTCTGTAATATTTTGTTCTCTGGTTTCATTTTGTATCTATTTATTCATTTGTAGTTTTAGTCATAAGTATTTCTGAGTGTTTTGTGCTCGTTTTAGCTTTTTATTTAATATTTCATATTAGTTATGCTGTGTGCCTTTACTGTCGTTTGTAATTGAAAATAAAAAAGAATGGGATAAACGTTGAACCAATACAACAAAGATTTAGGTGGTCAGGCTTTTAAACGAGATCCAATTCCATTCCTCTCTATACGGAGATGTATTCTGTATAGATCCATTCTATACTATTCTACAGAGATGTATGGATCGCAGATGAGAAACCCGTTTCATCCATTCCACATAGTATGCATTCTATATAGATCTATTGTATGCCATTCCACACGGATGTATGGATCGCAATGAGAAACACATTTTACCCATTCCACATAGTAGATGTATGGTTTTGTTAAATGGGAACCCATTTCCCCCCATTTTCGTATCGATGCGCGAGTTTTGTCGAAGCGTTTCATCATCATCCATCGAGATGAACGGGACGGAACAATCGGGCAATTCGACGGGGGATTAATGGATTCGTGGCTTCCATTCTTGATTTTTTTTTTTGTGGATTTGCGGAAGGATTACATGAGCTGTGGCTCTCTCTCTCTCTCTCTCTCTCTCTCTCTCTCTCTCTCACAAATCACTCAAATCACTGCCTTGAATTGCATAATTATGTCCGCTCTCTCTCTCTCTCTCACACACACAAACACACACGTAATTCTCTGCCTAGTATTATCAATAATTGCTTAATTACGTCTTCCCACCCATCTCTCTCTCTCTCTCTCTCTCTCTCTCTCTCTCTCTCTCTCTCTCTCTCTCACACACACACACAGTCCTGTGCCTAGTATTATTAATGAATTAAATAATTACATCGTCCCACCTCTCTCTCTCTCTCTCTCTCTCTCTCTCTCTCTCTCTCTCTCTCTCTCTCTCTCTCTCTCTCTCTCTCTCTCTCTCTCTCTCTCTGAAAATAGCAGGAATTTCCACAGGTCTGAGAAAAGGATTTCCCAGGACCATACGGGCGGAGCATAAGTTGCACAGGACTCGTATTGAGGGAGGATTGGGGGGATGGCGATTGGTGGGATTAGAGGCCTAGGGATTTGCAAGTGATTGGGGGTATTGAAAATTGATTGATGGGCGGGGGGCGGTTGGTTATTGATTGGGGGTACTTTGGCACAGGTAATTCGGGATTTTGCCGGATAACTCCGTAATGGTTATGATGTACGTCAGCACACCTGTGTAAATGCTTTTATTTACTGAAAAAATATATGTGGATTTTTGTGTGTTTGGAAATGATGTGGAATTCAATGGCGGATTTTATTTTTTAAAGCTTATTATAATTATTTTTATTTTATTTTAAAAGAACCAAATACTTCTTTCATGCAAGCAAAGGAGATGAAGAAACGTATTGTAATAATATTTAAGACAAATAATTGATTTGTCGTCTGGACAGGAAGGGTTTTAGAGTTATCATCTTATGGCAATTAATGGCAAAATGCAGATCGTTTATGAGAGAGAGAGAGAGAGAGAGAGAGAGAGAGAGAGAGAGAGAGAGAGAGAGAGAGAGAGAGAGAGAGAGAGAGAGAGAGAAGTTCCTGCGTTGTGACTATTGACAAAACCGAAACAGTGTTGAATTCGGAGCTAGATTGTGTGTATCTTTCAGAGCTCTGGTACACTGCTGTATGTGTATTGTATTCCAGTGTAAGTGTGTATTCAGTTTTAGGATTTTTTAAAAATTTTAGGATGTGGGAAGATCACTTTCTTCTATTTTATTCGTAAATATTTCTCATTGCATTTATGCTTGACAAATGATCAAATATTTATCATTGCATTTATGCTTGACAAATTATCAGATATTTCTCATTGCTCTTATTCTTGACAAATGATCAGATACTTCTCATTGCATTTATGCTTGACAAACGATCAGATATTTCTCATAGATATTTCTCATTGCATTTATTCTTGACTAGTGATCAGATCTTTCTCATTGGATTTATTCTTGACAAATTATCAGATATTTCTCATTGCTCTTATTCTTGACAAAGGATCAGATACTTCTCATTGCATTTATGCTTGACAAATGATTAGATATTTCTCATTGCATTTATTCTTGACAAACGATCAGATATTTCTCATTGATATTTCTCATTGCATTTATGCTTGACAAATGATCAGGTATTTCTCATTGCATTTATTCTTGCCAAATGAGCAGATATTTCTCATAGATATTTCTCATGGCATTTATTCTTGACAAATGATCAGATATTTCTCGTAGATACTTCTCATTTTTATTTATACTTGGCAGATGATCAAATAATATATGTAAGACCCATACCACCCTGAAAATACCTTAGATATCCTTGAGATATCCTTCAGGAATCCTACAAATATCCTATGGCGTATTAGATATATGGAATGTATCGGGCGAAAATCACAGCCTGCGTCCGAATTGCCGTGGCGTATCTGTCTTGGCGATGAAGGGCGGTGACATTGACCTGGGTCCTGTTTTAGGACGAATTTTTCCACTTTCCGTCCACCTGTCAGCTTTAATGTTGATAGCTGGAAAAGGTACTCTGTGTGAGAGTGACCTTTTTTTTTAAATTGTTGCGGTACTCGTATTTAAATGCTAAAATTCATTCAGTTTATAATTGCCTTTGTTTATTTATCTGTTTATATTTTTCTGTCTATATATATATATATATATAATATATATTATATATCTATTATATATATATATGTGTATATATGTATATATATATAAACACACACAATCAACACTTATGTTTAAGCTAATACTGGCTTTTTGCATCATTAATTAAATGCTTTTCTCAGTCAGGTTTGAAGTGAATTAGTGAAATTGTTTGTTTATACACACACACACACACACACACACACATATATATATATATATATATATATATATATATATATATATATATATATATATATATATATATATATATATATATATATATATATATATATATATATATATTCTTCCATTTTATCATTTATTCAGTTTTGGCTTTTCTCACCATTTAATGCTGATTTATTGAATTGTCAGCTATGCAGTAGAATACTGGTATTTTAGATGTTTTCGATAAAGTTGACCTTTTTTTTTTTATCTACGGCATTTTCAGGTATAGTTATTGAGCAGGTTTTATTTATATTTTTTATATATGCAGAAGTCTGACTGAAAACTAAAATGGATCCGCAGAATAGTTTGTCTGTTCTATAGAATAAATGATATCCATTTCACATTTATTTATATCTTATCCATTTCACATTTATTTATATTTCCGGTAACATTTTTAAATATTCGTTCAATAGTAGAGTAATTGGCGTATTGTGCTGAATACATTGCAGTGGTCAGAGTCATCGATGAATTAATCTCTCTCTCTCTCTCTCTCTCTCTCTCTCTCTCTCTCTCTACTTACAGTACAGTTAAGAAGGCAATATTTCCTCCTCTGCCTCCTCAGAGTACAGCCGAGGAGGCAATATACCCTCCTCCTCCCTCCTCCTCCTCCTCCTCCTCCTCCTCCTCCACCACCTCCACCTCCTCCTCCTCCTCCTCCTCCTCCTCCTCCTCCTCCTCCTCCTCCTCCTCCTCCTCCTCCTCCTCTTGGAGCAAACATTCTGAGGAAAAATCCTTAGGGGGCCGAAGGGAGTCAACAGTGCATTATAAAAAGGCTGGATGTGGGGTTGCTTCCCCTATTGATAAAAAAAGAATACCTTATTGTGTCGCGTTTGGTGGTAGGGTTTAGTCCAGCTCTCTCTCTCTCTCTCTCTCTCTCTCTCTCTCTCTCTCTCTCTCTCTCTCTCTCTCTCTCTCTCTCTCTCTCTCTATATATATATATATATATATATATATATATATATATATATATATATATATGGTGTGTGTGTTTTTGTGTTTGTGTGTACTAAGTAATTTATAAGGTATCACACCTCTTTCAAGTGTTTTATATATGTATGAGGACGAATTAAGTGCTCTCTCTCTCTCTCTCTCTCTCTCTCTCTCTCTCTCTCTCTCTCTCTCTCTCTCTCTCTCTCTCTCTCCTACCGGATCAATTTATGAAAATTTATCACTAAAATACAAGCGAATGCAGTGTATAAAGTCTCTTGTTGTTATAGATTAAGCTGTTATTATTTTAAATTAAGATGCCCTTATTGTTACAAAATAGATTGCCGTTATTGTTTTATATTATGTTGGCCTTATGTCAGCATGGTCTCTTGTTCTGGGCAGCCCGCACGATAAAGGCGAAACAACCAAAGCCCCATTCCCGGATATGTTATGGCATCTTACCGGCAAACTTTCACCAAGCGGCAAATTGTGATGGCAAAACTGAAATGGCCCGCCTACGTGCCTGCCTGATATTACCTTAACTTAGGGACATGTGTGACAACTGTTTTGCGGCGATATGTTTTAAAGGATATTGGCTAATTGGTGCAGGAAATGGCGAAAATATAATAAAAATGCGTTTGTCAAAGTAGAGCAAATATGTATAAAATATATTGCACTAAATTCTGCCTTAAGATGAAAGACCGCAGTATCTGCAAAAAATACAAAACTGAGGAAAGTGGTAGGTACTGCAGTTTTCCCTTGCCTTACTACTGATTTTGCAGATACTGCAAATGGGATCCCTTATATACTCGGGGAAAGCATTGAAGAATCATTCTGAAACTGCAGTAACTTGTGTATTAGTGTTTCACGGGCCCAATAGGTGGCATATCTCAATTTCGAAAATTTTGCAGATACTGCAGTTTTTCATTTTGGGGGAGAATTGTGTTTAGAAGTGTGAATGCTCTTACGAACTCGTGTTTCTGTAGCAGAAATATTTATTCTTACACGAATACGCTCGCTTTCGTTTGGTATTATATCCCTCCTCCTTATTATTATTATTATTATTATTATTATTATTATTATTATTATTATTATTATTATTATTATTATTATTATTATTATTATTATTATTATGTCGTGCAATTGGAACTTCTGAAGTTCAAGCGAAGATGCAGATCATTGCTACTCTAATATAATTCTCTTTGGATTTTAATACATTTTTATCTATTTATTAAGTTTTTTTTCTTTTTAATAAGTGAGATCTTTTCTTTTTATATCTCCCTTTACCTCTTCTTACTTCTTCCTAATGAACGCAATATATTCTTGGAGGCGTGAATTCCAAGTCAGTGGCCCCCTGTGGTGGACTTGTCCCATATGAATAGGTTTCATGTTATGAATAATAATAATAATAATAATAATAATAATTATTATTATTATTATTATTATTATTATTATTATTATTATTATTATTATTACAAAAATGAATAAAAATTTGTAAAGAATGATTATTTATTTCAAATTACAAAAATTCTTATGGAAAATGTTTTTGGAATTCTGATAATTGGTGAACGACGTGGAATGTGACATTTTGAATAACATTTGCT
>NC_089787.1:25948123-25950623 GCF_040412425.1 Macrobrachium rosenbergii | reverse complement strand
TTTTGAAGTTGTCTGTGAGTAACATTGTTCCTCGATTTTGAGCGTTTGCCGTTTATATTTCATGCCGGATTTATTTATTTGTTGTATCAGTCTTTGAATTGTTTTATTTTCATAATTACTAAAGTATTAATGTTCCTATTTTCCTTTGTTGATTTGTTGTTTTCAGTTCGAAAGTGTCTGAAAGTCCACGCGGTGCTGCTTTGGGAATTCTCTCTCTCTCTCTCTCTCTCTCTCTCTCTCTCTCTCTCTCTCTCTTCTCTCTCTCTCTCTCTCTCTCTGGTCAAAATCAGTCGACTACTATTTTTTTTATGAAAGATTTTTAGAATATATATATAGTATATATATATATATATATATATATATATATATATATATATATATATATATATATATATATATATATATATAAAGAATATATATATATATATATATATAAACAATTTATGACTTTAGGACTTTACACAGTACCATGTATCACACTGACAGAATAATGAGCTATTTGACAATAATTTTGGCATTATTAAAAATGAAATCTGTAAAAGTCATTGAAGTCCTAAGGTCATTGGTGGGTAATTCACGTTCTTTGATGTCGATCGAACTCGAAAAGTCGAACTGAATTGAATCGACGTAGACGAACGCTGTCAAATTGATCAGCGTCATTTTTCGTGCGGAGGATGTAATTAATGACGTGTGTGTGGCTTCGCTCGACAGGCCTTGTTGTCTCTCTCTCTCTCTCTCTCTCTCTCTCTCTCTCTCTCTCATTGGCCAAGCTACATACCTCTCATTTTCTCTGGGGGTAAATATTCATCTCTCTCTCTCTCTCTCTCTCTCTCTCTCTCTCTCTCTCTCTCTCTCTCATTGGCCTGAGATGACATACTTTACATTTTTCTGGTGGTAAATATCCATCTCTCTCTCTCTCTCTCTCTCTCTCTCTCTCTCTCTCTCTCTCTCTCTCTCTCTCTCTCTCTCTCATTGGATCTTCTGATTGGATGAACTGAATGCCTCACACTTTCTGTGGGACTCTCTCTCTCTCTCTCTCTCTCTCTCTCTCTCTCTCCCCGCAGTGGAATCCACCAGATTCCTCAGTCCGCGACAAAGGCATCTGGGACGGCAAGTTTCGGTGCTGTGGCTCCAGATCTCTCAAAGTTTTCAGCGCAGCTGTGTTGATGGAACCATGCAGCAGCCGAGCGTCAAAATACGAGATAAATACTTCTCTCCCCAAATGGATATTTTGAACAAATGCCATGTGGCTTTTTGGTGGTTTTTGGGGGTATTATGTTAATTAGTAATTATTCTTATTGATATTGATGTTAACTTGGTCGGTTGCGCCTTCAGTTTTTCTTTTTTTTTTATATCATATCTGTCAGTCATCTAAGTTTACTGAGATATTTATTAGAAGTTAAATTATAATCGTTGACATTTTCATCTTTATGTTTGTAACATATTTTAACAAGTAAAATATGCGCCGAAGTTTCTTCAGCGCAGTCGAGTTTACTGTACAGCGTATAATGAAGGCCACCGAAAACAGATCTATCTTTCGGTGGTCTCGGTATAATGAAACTTTAACAGTGGTCCGGTGGTGGCCTGTCATATCGTTGCCAGATGCACAGTTATGGCTAACTTTAACCTTAAATAAGATAAAAACTACTGTGGCTAGAGGGCTGCAATTTGGTATGTCTGATGCTTGGAGGGTGGATGATCAACATACCAATATGCAGCCTCAGTAGTTTTTAAGATCTTAGGGCGGACAGAAAAAAGTGCGGACGGACAGACAAAGGCGGCACCAATAGTTTTCTTTTACAGAAAACTAAAAATACATTTAAAGCAATTTCTTCCGTCATATATTTGAATCCTTCTTTATAAAAAAACTGATTATTAATTTGCATACACGTATTTAAACCCTCTCGAAAGCTTTGTATATATTGTGATTAATGGTGTATTATTTTTAACAAAACGCTAACATGACGTTAGACTTTTACAAACATGTGCTTTGCATCCCAGTTTTCCGCGTCCAACAGATGTCCATGAAATTAAACGAGAGAGAGAGAGAGAGAGAGAGAGAGAGAGAGAGAGAGAGAGAGAGAGAGAACTATTTACCTAAGGAACGAAGTCTGGTGTCGACTCCCGAACGCCAGTTGACATCGGAGAAGCGTGACAGATGAGCGAACTCGCTCGCGCGCGCATGCGCAAGGCAACACCGCACCGTACGCGCGCATGCAGATGTGCCCATCCATGTCATAGGGTATTGTTCGGCGGCCATGTGCCCCTTTGAAAAGGGCTTTTTGAATTTAAATACATAGACTGTCTGGAGGGGGAAATGGGACGGCTGCTATGTGGCCATTAGCTCTGTCTGGCCGGCGTCTGGTGAGTCTCTGATTTCGAGAGAAAAAGATGAATAAAAATAAAATAAGAATGATAATAATAGAAATAGAATTGGCCGTCGAATATGGGCTTTGTGGAGAATAGATGGGTTGGATTATATTTGTCTGTTATTATTATT
>NC_089787.1:25940623-25945623 GCF_040412425.1 Macrobrachium rosenbergii | reverse complement strand
TTTCCCGAGATGTAATCCGAGTACTGAGACCTTTCCCTGAAAAAAGCGGGACGCCATATCTTAAAAACTAACCATAGAATTTTCTTGAAAATAATCTAATTATGTTTCATTATGTTTGAACCCTAACCTAACCTAACCTAACAACCCAATCTAACCTAACTCCACCCAGCCTAACCTAACCAACTAACCTAACCCGACCTAACCTAACTTAACTTAACCCAATCTAACCTAACCTAACTTAAATGGCATGGCATGAAAACGGGGGGCAGGTGCGTTTCATCTCAGGAATTTGACTGGCATTTTCGCCTGGTCAGTTCATCACACCTCAGACTTTTGTTTTTCCTTAACAAGAAAAATGATTTATCTATGTATATTGGGTGCTTTTTACCCAAACCCTAGCCTTCGTCGAATCTTTTTGGTCCAAAACTGTTTTTTATATATTATAACTCTCGCTTTTTGACACATTCCTTCATTCAAAGCTTGGTTTATTAATGAAGTTCTATTAATGTCAACTCTTTTTTTATTTAATATTTAAACGTGTGATTGTCCGTGTGGACTAAAGTCTTGCAGTTATCTTTACTAATTTTATTGTAATTTTAGTTTCAACTCTGTTCGTTGATTTAGTTGGCTAAATCTCGCGCCGTTTCTCTTGTTTTGTGGTCTGCAGAGTGCTTGGTTGAATATCACCTTTCTGTAACTGTATATACCCATCAGTGAAACCCATTTTCTGGCGTTAATGGTCGGTAGTTTCTCTCTCTCTCTCTCTCTCTCTCCTTTCGCCTTCCTAACCAGCCTGTTAGCCATGTCCACCACTCCTTGAGAACTCTCTCTCTCTCTCTCTCTCTCTCTCTCTCTCTCTCTCTCTCTCTCTCTCTCTTTCCACCTTCCTAACCAGCCTGTTAGTCATGTCCAACACTACTTGAGAACTTTGGAATTCTCTCTCTCTCTCTCTCTCTCTCTCTCTCTCTCTCTCTCTCTCTCTCTCTCTCTCTCTCTCCTCTGTTAGAAATCCAGTGTTTTAGTCTTCACCTTCCCTCCTCCAACAATTTCTCTTCCTGAGAACTCAAAATCTCTCTCTCTCTCTCTCTCTCTCTCTCTCTCTCTCTCTCTCTCTCTCTCTCTCTCTCAGACCTCCCATTTTCCCCAATTCATCCAACTAGGCGGGTCACCCTCCCCTGAAAGGACATTAAGTTTCGTGGAAACTGGGAGCGAGATGGCGGTTGTTTGGGAAGCAAGATTAATTCCGATGGGTTCCCTTACATGCGTTCGAAGTATTGTATGGGGGTGGGGAGCGATGCGGGAGAGCATATGGTTAAACAAAAGGGCGACAGAGAGATACTGATGCATTTTGTTGGCCCCTGGGCGCCAGAGAGAGAGAGAGAGAGAGAGAGAGAGAGAGAGAGAGAGAGAGAGAGAGAGAAACTGTAGTGTTTTATAAAGGTACACACACACACATTATATATAATACAGTATATATATATATTGTTTTCCATTTTTTTCATGTGTATATATTATATATAATACAGTATATATATATATTGTTTTCCATTTTTTCATGTGTATATATCTATCTCTCTAATCTATCTGTCAACCTTTCTATCTATATATATATATATATACTGTATATAGATAGATAGATAATTGATAGATATACATGAAAACAATGGAATTACGTTAAAATGTAAAGTACAGGTGCCTTTAGCAAGATACAGTCAGAAAACTAAAGATTATCTTTTAGGAACTCTCTGGATAATGTTTAAGATATTTTTACTTTGTGGTGATGGTTATCACATTAGATAGTAACCGCCTCTTCCATATTCCTTTTAATTTATTGAACATCATTGAGCTTCAGTGATCAGAGGCTACATTATATATATTGCATTGTGTATGTTTGTAGAATTTCTTATATTAAATTGTTGCTTTATTTTATTGAACCCGCTCGGAAACATCAAATATTTTTTGTCTTTTATTTAGAAGTCTTAGTTTTTAAACATTCCAACGTATCCTGAAACATTCATTATTTTGGCTTAATTTTTGTATCGTATTTTTGGAAAAATCTGTATTATTTTGCTCTAAAACTGATTTCCCTTCGTTAGGAAACTTTTTTATACATTAAAAAAAAAATTTTAAGTTTTCCCATTTTTGTAATACATAAAAAAGTTTTTTTAGTTTTCCCATTTTTTATACATTGAAAATTTTATTTTTTTAAGTTTTACCATTTTTTATGACTCATCTGTTTCTCTTGGCCGGCGGCCGAGTTTGGTCGAGTCACATTTCATCATCATTCAGCTCCTTTTTTTCTTATTTTTTTTTTAGTCGAGTCAACAGCGCTGGCTGCGCAACAAGTGTGTGTGTGTGTGTGGGTCGGGTTATTGCAAAGTGCAAAGTTGAAGAAAATGTTTGTAAGACTTCGTGTTGCGCATGCGTAATCGGTTTGGGAATGACTGAAGTTTGGAGTTTTGCATGGTCGCGTGAGGTTGGACAAGCCAGCATAGGCGATCTGTGTTTAGAATTACAAGGGTATAAAGTTGGGGGGAGGATGATTTTAGGTTTTGTGATTTTCATCCTCCCCCCACTTTATACCCCTGTAATTCACAATAAATAAATAAATAAATTTTATATGTATGTGTGTTTGTGTATACATACATAAATATGTATATATACTGTATATATATGTGTGTGCGTTTGTGTATACATACATATATATATATATGTATGTATGTGTTTGTATGTATGTATACACAAACACATACATACATATATTTTGTATATTTATTCATACACGGAAGTGAACACAATCAAATATTTAGATGCCACTCTGTACTAAAACCAGAAATCTTGAAAACCAAATTGAATTTCGACGTATATTTGCAGTCTCATAATAAATCCCTTTTGTAACTGGCCTGGTCTTTGAATGAATTCGTCTTCTCTAACAAGAAATGACAAACCTTACCGTCAGTTTACAAGGGATTATGTAATGTAATGTGTACCCGAAATTCTTTTAGGTCTCAGAAGTTTAGAGTGTCTGTGATTTGGCGTTGCCTTTTTTTTTAATTAAAGAAAAAAAATGTTGGATGGACTACATAATGTAGATTAGTTGCCACGGTGGTTCGCCGGGGTGTTGGGGGGGGGTTGAACCCCCGGGAACCCAAGGGGAGCCCCTCCTTTATACGAAATCCGGATAAGGATGCTTATGTTAACATTATGTAGATTACACAAAAAAAATTGTCATAAACACGATCGATTGCCCATCCCGTCTGCCTCCATGTTAATGAAAATGATTTGCCCGTTGACATATACAGTATAATGAAGCCTGGAGATTGTAATATGGCATTCTCTACACTACATGCTTGCATGAAATTAAAAAGCAACAGCGGAAAAATGTTCGTATTTAACATTAATGGAAATATTTTTGGGTCACTAATTGATTCACGGTAATGAATGTCCGCTGTTGTGTTTCATTTTTTTTTTATTCATTTTTCAAAGGTACTTGAACAATTTCATAATTGAATTTTTGCCATTTCCTGTGAATAATCATGTTTTTCATCTTGTTGGCGAATATATTTGTGATTTTCTCTAAAACGGATTCTGTAAATTTTTTCTGAATATGTTTAGCCTCTCTCTCTCTCTCTCTCTCTCTCTCTCTCTCTCTCTCTCTCTCTCTCTCTCTCTCTCTCTCTCTTGTTGTAAGAGCAATTTCAAGTATCTTATATTATTTTTCTCAATATTCCTTATCTTTCTCATCCATACCCTTTAATTCTCCCCATTTTTTTTATCAATAATCTGCTTATTTATTCTTCTTATTTTAAAGATTACCAGATGTTTTCGTTCCTCTCCAGTTCGGAGCAGACGACAGTGACCGTCTCCCTTCGGCCATGAACTACATAAAGTTTGTACACAATTTGGAGATCCCTTTGTTCTTCTTGATGACTTTCAAACATGTTACTACTTTGGGTACCCCCCTTCGTTGGGATTGGTCGTTTAGGGGGGGGGGATGTCATTGTTATTGAGTGAGGGAGAGAGAGGTTGGCTGGATCTCTCTCTCTCTCTCTCTCTCTCTCTCTCTCTCTCTCTCTCTCTCTCTCTCTCTCTCTCTCTATATATATATATATATATATATATATATATATATATATATATTTATATTTATATATATGTGTGTGTGTGCGTGTGTACATATATATATGTGTGTATGTGTATGCACACATATATATTATATATTTAATATATATATATTCACACAAAATTTTCCATAATTGTTTTGGGCACAATTGGTGGGTTAAATACTCTTCGTCTCCAGGCCTTGCAATGATGCTAATACTAAGAACAATCAGAATTATTATTATTATTATTATTATTATTATTATTATTATTATTATTATTATTATTATTATTAATTACGAACGAAAAGAACAGGTTGTCAACATTACTACAGTCCATTACTACAGTATTTACAATCAAGAAACAATTGAACAGCAAACTATGTATATACCCCACCCATCCCAAAAACCCATCCCCCACCCTTTAGCCTCCCCCACCCACCCACCCACCAACAACTATCTCTCTCCCCTTTTACAATTGATGTAGAATCGCCGTGTAGGCTTTGTGGCGAGGTGGAGGGCTGGTCTGTAAACAGCGGAGGTAATTTATATTCTCGTGTCCAGGGGTTAGGTCAATACGGCCGTCCCCCCGACTGTGATATAGACCCTTGTGTCAACTCGGCGCTCTTGTCGGTTATTAAGTGGCTCTCTCTCTCTCTCTCTCTCTCTCTCTCTCTCTCTCTCTCTCTCTCTCTCTGAGTTTTGTATTTTTAGTGTTTTATTTTCTGCATGATTTGATGTGATGTTTTCTAGTCCCGTTGTATTTTTGTAGAGTAGATGTTTGCTCTTTCTTTCTCTCTCTCTCTCTCTTTATTTGGTGACTCTCCTCCCCTAACCCCCCTCTCTCTCTCTTTCTTAGGTCAACTTAGAGTATTTGTTGGTGAGTCCCCTACCCCCTCC
>NC_089787.1:25920623-25938123 GCF_040412425.1 Macrobrachium rosenbergii | reverse complement strand
TTTTGATATTTACTGGTTTTCAAGCATGTCCACTCATGACATTTTCGATCCAGTGTCTATCTCATGATTAGCTTTGTAATAAATATTTCGCTGAATTGCAATTTTACTCGTATGAATAACAAAACCTGTTTAGATGGTACTGTTCAAGATTTTTTTTTTATTAAATATTAATCCCATTTCATGGGAAGAATTTAAGACTGATAATGCTCATAACAGTTCAAGCAAGCTACCTGAATAGTGTGACCATATTTCTCTTACTTGAACGGTTTCATGTTTTTTTTTATTTTAAGAGTTTTCACGGATTTTCTTAGATTGTGGTGAAAACAACATAAGTGAACATTTTATCCCAGGAGGCTTGGTTACTTTTTCGGGGGAGGGGGGCGGGGGTGGAGGTCACTTTGTAAACTTCAATGCCGGTACCTCTTTGTACTTTCTCTTTGTTAATGGTCTTGTCTACCACTATTAATAATAATGCTATTACTATTACTATTATTGTTACTACCACAATAGATAGTAACTGTCTCTCGTTCTTGTCATTTATTTTTGTGTCTGTTCCAGACTTTTTTTTTTTTTTTTTTTTTTTTTTTAATTCTGCAACTATTATTTTATGTATATTTTCGTTTCTCTCCTACTTCACCTCTCATCTCCTGGCTCCTGTGATCTTATATCCCAATTCCCATTTTCCCTCTCGCCTCTTTCTGGTTGCCGCTCTTCCCCCTACACACTTCTTCGGAAGGCCTTTGGGTTTTCTGTCCTTCTTTTGTCCGGAGGCTGTTTTTGAGCCTTCTTCAATTCCCCACTCATCCACTTTCCTACCGAGGTGCTTTTCTGCAGCCCCCCCTTTTCCACCGAGCAAGCACCTTCTCTGCGCCCCTTTCCAACTCTTCAGTTTTCCCCCCTTTCATCTTGCGTAAAGTGGTTTTCCTTTATTTATATTCCTTTTGTTGTATTGCATCTCTCTTTCGACCTCCTCCTCCTCCTCCTCCTCCCGTTTCCATTCCGTCTTTGATTCCATTTATAACTCGTTCTCTTCTTTATCCCCGAATCTCTCTCTCTCTCTCTATCTCCTGCTCGATCCTTTTACTCCTTTGTTCCTGCCTTTCGTTCATCTTTTTGACTCGCTGGACCCGAGTTCGAACCCAAGAGTTTGTCTCTTCATGTTGTCAGGTAGACGGGAAATTATCTCTCTCTTTGCCCTTAACTGTTGGTCCGTGAATTTCATTGAGGTATTAAAAAAAAAGATGTCCTTTTATCTCGTTCCTTTTAGCAGGATCGATTAAAATCTCCCCCTCCCCCCTGTCTATTCTGTCTCCCCGTCCGTTTCCCTGTCTCCTCTGTCTGTCTGTCCCTTCGTTCTTTCTTTTTCCCGGTCCCCCCTTCCAGTTCCAGCGACTAAAATTATCGGGGGAAAAAGCTGCTGGGACATTTTTGTTGGCGAGTTTGGCTGCATGTTATCCTGTTGTCTGTTAACCTCTGCAATATTTAGGTAGGAAATATTTTCGCACGTTTTTCCCCGAGAACATGACACAATCTGTCTTCACGTGTTGTGGTCCCGTCTCACTCGACCCCCCTCTCCACCTCTCTCTCTCTCTCTCTCTCTCTCTCTCTCTCTCTCTCTCTCTCTCTCTCTCTCTGATATGACTTTTATTCTCACCATTCACTGTTGCCACTGGTTAGAGTTATTATCTTTTCTTGTGTAAGTGCATTTAAATTTTTTGGAGTGAAATCTTCCAAGTGAGGTTTATTGCTAAAGTCATTAATTAATTTTTTTTAAAGCCTAGGTACGCACTCTAGTTCTTGAGGCATGAGCTTTATTGAAAAATATAGTTTCTGTATTTATATATAGATATAGGGTCTCAAGCCTTGCTTCAGTTATTATTGGAAACTGGAGGATAAGTTTTATTTTGCCCGAAAATTAATCAGATGGCTTTTACCTTCATGTTGTTTTGGATATAACTTGTGGTACCGTTACATTAATGGAGTAGATATATATATATATATATATATATATATATATATATATATATATATATATATATATATATATATATATATATATATATTTAATTAGTTTCGGAAGAACTGTCCTGCTTTAATGTTTATTGAAAGTGGGTCGTTAGATTTTATTTCTCCTAACTGTATGACAGCGTGCTTTATGTATATACATATGTGTGTGTATGTGCGTGCTCGCGCGCCTGATTCGAACCTGTTGATTAATTCAGCCGCCTGTCCTTCCCCTCGAACGGGATGCAAATCGCGCAATTTTTTGCATCGGAATATAGCGTTAATTACTGTGAAACATTTCGCATTCTGTAATATTGGACTGTTTTTTTTTTTTTTTTTTGCATGCGGTTAATTTTAACGATTCAGTACGAATTAGCCTCTGATAAAATTAAATGAAATTAGACGGGCGGTATATGTGCGCGTGTTTCCATTTCAATTTTCGCCGTCATTAGGCCGTGGTTGTAAAAAGTCACCAAAGCTAAATTTGAATGGTTAAGCGGATTATGGGACTTTTTGGGGGACTTTTTTTTTGGGGGGGTTTGCTGTGAGGACTTTTTTTTATTGCAATGCTGGGATGTGTTTGTGTGCGCATGCGTGTATGTATGTGTACGTATATATGTGGTTATTACAATTATATGTATATATGTGTGTGTATGTGTATATATATATATATATATATATATATATATATATATATATATATATATATATATATATATATATATATATATCTGTGTTATCATTGCTGCCTGAATTTTTATTTCGCTTCATGAACTGCATTCATTAACAGTCACGCATGGCGCGCATCTAAATGATCATGCCAGTTTTTCTGACGCACAGCAAAATTTTCGAATACGCTACACCACTGCGTTTAGCGTCGGCTTTTACCAGAGCTTTGTTTCACACGTCCTGTGTGAAGATTGGTCGAACTGGTTCATTCAGCTTCTCTCTTACGTTGTCTATCTGACTGTCTTTGCCTTCTTGCTTCTGGTCACGTGACTGGTACATCCCGAGGATGTTGGACATGATGAGACCTGTCCCCTTTGAAGATGAGTCTTTGTTAAGTTGACCTTAAGGGGCCTGGGTTTTCAAGTTGTGGAATTGGTGTGCTATGCTGGGGTATAAAAACCTTGGTCATGGTGATTAAGTTTTTTGTTCAGTTTTTTTTTCTGACTGTTTGTGGAAATATGCCTTTTTTATTTACAAAAGTTTTTAAAGATTCCCATAGAATAATATATATATATATATATATATATATATATATATATATATATATATATATATATATATATATATATGTGTGTGTGTGTGTATATGTATATACAGATATATATATATATATATATATATATATATATATATATATATATATATATATATATATATATATATATATATATATATATATATATATATATATATATATATTACACATACAGTGACCCAAATTGACTGTTCAGTTTGAACTTAGATAGAGAGGAGATATAAAGAGATGAATAATATGTGAAAAAAGAATAAATTACTACTTTGTTACCCCCCCCCGGGGGATATATTCCTTTTCGCGTGCTTACTGCAGTAGTTTCCGTATAACTCTCTCTCTCTCTCTCTCTCTCTCTCTCTCTCTCTCTCTCTCTCTCTCCCCATGGTGGATATATTCTGTTCCTTATTCCAATTTCCAAGTGCTCTCATTTTCTCGTTTAACTCTCTCTCATGGTGGATATATTCTGTTCTCTCTCTCTCTCTCTCTCTCTCTCTCTCTCTCTCTCTCTCTCTCTCTCTCTCTCTCAACGAAGCACAGACTTTTTTTTTTTTTACCTGGTGGAGTGATTGTCGTCGACTCGATATATCCCTTCTATCGGAGACTTTCTTATTTTCCTCTTCGGTTCTTTCTCCAAAGATCGGGAGAAAGGACGGACTTTCTTTCTTTTTTTACTTTCTCTTACAATGCAACTCTCTCTCTCTTTCTCTCTCTTTCTTCTCGTGCGTCCTCGCGTGATTGAATCTGGTTTCCTTGATGTCTTTGCCAGTCTTTTGTGCCCGACAGACAAGTCGGGATGTCGTCTTTCTCCCTGGGTATGGTCTTCGTACGAGAAATGTTTTTCTTTTAGCTTTTTTTTTTTTGTGTCGATGGTCTTCGTACAAGAGATCGTTTTAAGATTTATTTGTTTTCGATTGTATAATGATCTTCTTATGAGAAATGATCTTACGATTTTTGTTTTCGTAGGTTTTTTTTTTTTTGGTCGATTGCATAATGGAGGTATGGACCTTTGTATTGGTATTCTTATGAGATATGTTTTTACGATTTTTGTGTGTGTTTTTTTTCGATGGCATGATGGAGGGTTAGACCTTTGTGTTGGTCTTCGTATGAGAAATGATGTAAGGAAATGTGTGTGTGTGTTTGTGTGTGTTTTTATTTATTTATTTTTTTTTTTTGAGGGCATAATGGAGGCATAGACTTTGCATTGGTCTTCGTATGATAAATGATTTTACAATTTTTTTTTCGATGTCATAGTGGAGGCATAGACCTTTGTATTGGTTTTCGAATGACAGATGGTCTAACGTAATATTTTTTTTCGTGTTTTTTTTTTCTCGATGGCATAATGGAGGTATAGACCTTTGTATTGGTCTTCATATGAGAGATGATTTAACGAAAAATTTTTTTTTTTTTTTTTTGTCGGCATGATGTAGGTATAGACATTTCTATTGGTGTTCGTGTGAGAGATGACCTTACGCAATATGTTTTGTGTGTGTGTTTTTTTTTTTTTTTTTGTCGATGGCATAATGGATATCCGATAATGTTTACTTGAATTGGGTTTGTTCCATTATTTTATGAATTGGAACTAAGTTATGCCGTTACGTTTACCGAGGCGATATATGCTAGATTTCCATTATAATATGAAAGGTAAAATATTAAGCTAAAATCTTTTTATTATAGTTCTTGACTTATATACTTGTGAATGATACGTCAACACATTTACAGATAAACACTATATCTATCTAATTATTATTATTATTATATTATTATTATTATTATTATTATTATTATTATTATTATTATTATTATTATTATTATTATTATTAGCAGCCAAGCTGCATCCATACTTGGAAGATCAGAAAGCTACAAGCTTATGGGACCCCATAGAAAAAAAAAAGCAGCCCTTTGTAGACAAAGAAATACAGAAAAAAAAGAATACACAGAAAAAACCATCCCTTTGTAGACAAAGAAACATAGAATTAAAGAATAAACTTTTTTAGAAAGAAAAAAAAAACTATTCAGATAAAAAAAAAAAGCCACGACACGAGATTCATGTGAGTCTGCCAAAGAAAAAAAGTATTAAGATCCAGTTTGAAGTTTTCAATTTCTAACATTTCAGCTTCATGACCAGGAAGGCCATTCCATAATTTGGTCACAGCAGGAATAATGAAACCTCTTGATAGCCCTTTGTGGCATGACACTCACAGAACGGAAGAGTGAGCTAAGTGAGTGACGGTGCCAGATATCAGTTTTTACATCTTGCATAAGAAATTTGACAGAACTGAGATTTTTGTTCAGTAATTTAAGGCGCTGGTCAGTTGCTCATGAGCAAATCTGGGAGCGGTGCTCATAACATATTAGAATAAAAGAATGAAAACATTTCCTCAGGAGAGACAATGAAAACATTTTCTTGATTCACTAATATGTGTGTATATACTGTATATATATATATATATATATATATATATAAAATGTATGTATGTATATATAAAATGTATGTATTTACAATATATTATATATATGTATATATGCAAATATATATACACAATATATATATAAATATATATTTTATAAAGGTAAATGGTAGCTCACTGTTCTTGAATAAGCAAGGTCCATGTTTTTGAAGTTATCAAATTTCCCTAGATGTTTACCATTATATATACATGTACGTATATGCAAACAAATAAACACAAGCTTTCCTGTAGTTACTTTAGTCATTACGAATTTTGAAAATCATGCTCATCTTCAAAGGAAAATAAAGTGTGCAGTCTTGTTTTATCTCTCCGTCTGATCCCGTCCTCCCGAAATCACCGTCATTGCTTGCGAAAGTATCCGTGGTCCTGGTTTATTGAATGGATAGTTTTTTGGACTCTTAATCCCTTTCTCCAGTTACGCATTTTTCTTTTAATTGCTGCGACGGGAGTTGGATTGGTTAAAGGCTCTCTCTCTCTCTCTCTCTCTCTCTCTCTCTCTCTCTCTCTCTCTCTCTCTTTCTCTCTCTCTAACAACTGTGAAATGTGTCTTGCGTCACTGAAGAGTAGCGGTACTTTCAGAAATGTGTAAAAATCTCATCTTGTTTTCTTAGATACACATAGGATGACTTATGATTTTAAGGTCTTAAAGAATGTATTTGATGACCCCCGGCTTCAAATCATATCTTTATCATTTCTCTCTCTCTCTCTCTCTCTCTCTCTCTCTCTCTCTCTCTCTCTCTCTCTCTCTCTCTCTCTCTCTCTCTCTCTCTCTCTCTCTAACTCACTTTGAGATGTGTCTTTCATCACTGAAGAAGAACTGAATTTTCAGAAATATCCTATTGTGTTTGGGTGTGCAGCATCCATAAATGTACCCCCTCTCTCTCTCTCTCTCTCTCTCTCTCTCTCTCTCTCTCTCTCTCTCTCTCTCTCTCTCTCTCTCTCTCTCTCTCTCTCTCTCTCTCAAGAACAGAGATGGAATTTGCTTTTGATAATTTTAATGAGAACCGCTTTTGGTGTAAGTCGAGGAATCTGAAGTCATTGAGAAGTTTCATCCACATAGATCATTGTAATAACAACGAAAGGTATGGCTGCCCTAAGTCCCTCCCTAGCCCAGCCCTAAAGATAAAAGGTGAAAATCTGTGGGGAGATAAAGATTAGGGCCTGAGGCAGAGATAAATAGAGACTCCACGTCTTGATTGATAACTTCCAGGAAAATAGTGATGCAGCTCTTTGAAGTTTTTCTGCTTCTGCGTCTCGTCTACTTTCGTTGCCTGTTTTGATTCTGCGTTATAGTGTTTATCTATTTTCATTATTTGTTTTTGTAATTTTGGTTGGGCATGGAAGGGGAGGGGGGCCGTGGAACCAGAAATGATTCGGGCAAAACAAATCAGGTCATTGGATATTTTAAGTATTCAGAAGTAAAATATACAATAAAGGATCTTTTAAAGAAAATCCATTTCAGGTGTAAAAAAGCAGGTTTGCAAAATCAGTCGAATAAAATCAGTTTCCCCAATTACAATAATCTCCACTATTTTGACCGAGACCTTTTAGTATACTATAAATAGAGTTTGAAAGCCCTCGAAGTAATGGTTTTATCAACATCCATTTCATTCCCCTCTCCTCTCTCTCGCCTCCCCTCCCCGTCCCTTCCCCTTCCCCTTACCCTCTTCCTCTCTCCCAACTCTTCCTCCTCCTCCTCCTCCTCCTCCTCCTCCTCTCCTCCTCCTCCTCCTCCTCCTCCTCCTCCTCCTCACCACTCGAGGGTATCTGATAATCAGCTGGGCTTTCGGCTAAATTGGAGAAAAATGGCCGATACAATTAGATAGCAGAAAGAGAGGATGCCGTTTGCAGGGCACTTCAACGCTGCTCTTTTGATTGTAAGTACCTGTTGGTAATGGAGAGAGAGAGAGAGAGAGAGAGAGAGAGAGAGAGAGAGAGAGAGAGAGAGAGAGAGAGAGGCGGGGGGAGAAGGTCGCCAGTACTTCGACTCATAGACAGAGGTAGAGATAGAAATAGTCTTTCCAGTTAAGGAGAGATAGAGAGGTTTTATGTCCTATTGCTTGCTCATATATTAGTATATATGTATATATATGTATATATATATATATATATATATATATATATATATATATATATATATATATATATATATATATATATATATATATATATACTTTTAGGGTTGATTAGTCCTACAGAGAAAAAAAAAAGAGACAGGATTTCAGAAAAAATATACTGTATTCTTCTCTTTCACAGCAAATAATTGGCGAATGTGCTTTAGGAAATATATGAAAATTGTAATAAAAATATAACTTTCAAAGTATAGGTAATTATAATTGGAAGCCGCATGGGTTTTCAATTGTTTATTTATTAATAAAATATATATATTCAATTATCATTTAAAAGTCTCCCACATCACACGAAGACTTCCCTTTAAAAAAAAAAGAAAGTAAAATTATATTACCCTTTGTTAGCGCCCAGTTAATGAACGCAGCAATTTACGCGGTGAATTTTCAAAAGACCTCCGAGTCGGCTCGCGTGCGCCAGCGAGCATCTTACCTGCTATCAGCTCGTTAGAGAGATCGTATCGAGTCGTAAGCTCTTTACGGAACGATTCCCTATGCCTCGGCCCTCCGTCCCCTCCCCTTCTGAGACCTTCCCTTCCCTTCCTTCCATTTCCCTCCCATCTATTCCCTCCTCCCTCCCTCCTCCTCCTTCATTCTGCTTCGTTAATAGGAACCTGGCCGTGAAATCTTCGTCGCATTGTTGGAAAGAATTGAAACCGTCTCTCGGCCATAATGCAAATTAGCCTCTCGAAAAGCGGGTGCTGGCTCTCTCTCTCTCTCTCTCTCTCTCTCTCTCTCTCTCTCTCTCTCTCTCTCTCTCTCTTTTAATTGGATTAAAAATCAGGGTGAAATTGGTTAAGTTCTGGATTTCATTCGGTACAGATTTCTTTCTCTCTCTCTCTCTCTCTCTCTCTCTCTCTCTCTCTCTCTCTCTCTCTCTCTCTCTCTCTCTTGTATGAGCCTGCAGCCTGTTAAACGGTTGAGGATGTACGCTCTGATAAGGGCTGAATTTAGTGGGCTTTTAACAGCCCTAAATTTTTTTAGGGTTACAGCGGAAAAACTCGTCCAAAAACGATAAAAAATCCAGAAGTTGAGTACACACACACACACACACACACACACACACACACATATATATATATATATATATATATATATATATATATATATATATATATATATATATGTGTGTGTGTGTGTGTGTGTGTCAATGTGTGTGTGTGTGTATACTTTATGTGGTTTTTGAACACATTTTGCTTTTTAATGCTTTGATTGGACGTCATTTGTTTCAAACTTAATGAAGACTCAGTCTAATTAGATTACTTGTAGATTATATAAAGAACCAACTAATTTCTTATATAAAGAACTAATTCCAGAATAATATAAAAAAAATTGCTTTTATAACATCACCATTTCTTGAGATCACTTCACACGTATTTTTTTTTTAAGTAAATCCCTTTCCATTATTCTCATCATAAGTCACCATTAATCTCACTCCTAACACCTTTACCGAATATCCTCTCATTTAAGTCTTTTATGCTTTATATAATCCCTTGGCAGAAAGATCATGTTTGGCGGTAATGAAAGCCTTGTTGCCGCGTTACGTAATTGGCTGTTGCTGTGTAATGGAGAGATTGCCTTCAAATTACTGTAATTACATGTAATTGGGAAGTAACATTATGGGAAATACAGTCATTCTCCGAGATGTGCTGCTATCATGCACTCTTGGATTTTGCTTCAGTTCTCACATTCGTTTCAGGGTCTGGGTTTTATCCGTCATTTTGTGCAGTGTAGTATGATATGGGGTGTCTTAAGCAATTTTTTCCTTTTTTTCTGTCTTCAGGATTATACTTAATCTTTTTTTTTTTATTAATTTTGCCATTAGATTTATTCATTACTTGGTGCCCTGGTTTATTTATCTTTGTTAGTTTCGTGTAGTGTAAAGTTCATTCATATGTTTTCTTTCTTTTACCCATAATTTTATACAATATTTTATGTTTTTTTTCTTTTGTCCACAATTTTATGCAATATTTTATGCTTTTTTCTTTCTTCCTTTTGCCCACAGTTTTATGCAATATTTTATGCTTCTTTTTTTTTCTGTTTCCCACCATTTTATGCAGTATTTTATACTTTGTTTTTTCTTTTGCTAACAATTTTATGCAATATTTTTATACTTTTTTTTATCTTGCCCACAATTTTATGTAATATTTTATGCTTTTTTCTTTCTTTTGCCCACAATTTTATGCAGTATTTTATGCTTTTTTCTTTCTTTTGCCCATAATTTTATGCAATATTTTATGCTTTTTTCTTTCTTTTGCCCACAGTTTTATGCAGTATTTTATGCTTTTTTTTCTTTCTTTTGCCCACAATTTTATGCAATATTTTATGCTTTTTTTCTTTCTTTTGCCCACAATTTTATGCAATATTTTATGCTTTTTTTTCTTTCTTTCTTTTGCCCACAGTTTTATGCAATATTTTATGCTTTTTTTCTTTCTTTTGCCCAATTTTATGCAATATTTTATGCTTTTTCTTCTTTCAATATTTTTATGCAATATTTTATCTTTTCTTCCTTTTGCCCACAGTTTTATGCAATATTTTATGCTTTTCTTTTTCTTTCTGTTCCACAATTTTATGCAATATTTTATACTTTTTTTTTTCTTTTGCCCACAATTTTATGCAATATTTTATGCTTTTCTTCTTTCTTTTGCCCACAATTTTATGCAATATTTTATGCTTTTCTTCTTTCTTTTGCCCACAATTTTATGCAATATTTTATGCTTTTCTTCTTTCTTTTGCCCACAATTTTATGCAATATTTTTCTTTCTTCTTTCCCACAATTTTATGCAATATTTTATGCTTTTTTCTTTCTTTTGCCCACAGTTTTATGCAATATTTTATGCTTTTTTTTTTTTCTTTCTTTTGCCCACAATTTTGTGCAATATTTTATGCTTTTCTTCTTTCTTTTGCCCACAATTTTGTTCAATATTTTATGCTTTTCTTCTTTCTTTTGCCCACAATTTTATGCAATATTTTACGCTCTGTTCCGTTTTTTCATCAGTTTTATGCCTTACACCAACCAGTTTATTCTGTTTCTCTTTGATATGCTGGATTTGATCATAAAACATTTCTTATCCTAACTTTTATACGTAATAGTTTCCTGTACAATTTATATCTTTGGTTTTAAGCATTTTTTTTCTTATTTTACTCCGTTATCGTAATTTTTTTTTTTACTTATTTTTCTTATACATTACAGTGGCTAGTCTCTGCGTTTCATTATTGATTTTCCCATGTTATTTAATTTCATTTTATTCTCGATCCGAAGTTTTACTCGATAGTTTTTGAGTTTTTGTCGTTTAACTTTTTTATACTTTGGCTTATAAATTTTTTAAATGTTTGTCAAAGATCTGTGTAATATATATATATATATATATATATATATATATATATATATATATATATATATATATATATATATATACACATCACACACACACACACACACACACACACACACACACACACACACACACACTACTTTGTTTGTCTACTCGTATCAAAAGTTAGTCACAAAACTTTACGAGAGGTAAACTTTTAAATATTATAGAACCTCAGGACTGAAATCCATATCCAGTTTCATTTTATTCGCCCATAAGTAAAGAAATTCACAGTTTTGCTCCATGATTGGGAAAATACCTTCCTTGCTCCATTTTTTTCCTCTTCCCAAGTGAGGATGAGGAAAAGGAAAAGTGAAATGAAAAAACGTAGGTACGAAAAATTTTGTTTTATTTTAATCCCTGAGTCAAGTTTGTCATTCCCAGATAGAGAAAAGATTTCTCTCTCTCTCTCTCTCTCTCTCTCTCTCTCTCTCTCTCTCTCTCTCTCTCTCTTTAGTTTTCGGACCTTTGTGCTACAAACCTTACATTCTCTCTCTCTCTCTCTCTCTCTCTCTCTCTCTCTCTCTCTCTCTCTCTCTCTCTCTCTCTCTCTCTCAGTTTCTTCAGTTTTCACGGCCTTTGTGTTTCTTCTTGCTACAAACCTTACATTCTCTCTCTCTCTCTCTCTCTCTCTCTCTCTCTCTCTCTCTCTCTCTCTCTCTCTCTCTTCAGTTTTCACGGGCCTTTGTGTTTCTTCTTGCTACAAACCTTACATTCTCTCTCTCTCTCTCTCTCTCTCTCTCTCTCTCTCTCTCTCTCTCTCTCTCTCTCTCTCTCAGTAGCCTTCACTTAGTCCCTTCTGTGCTACCCATTTTGCCCTAGATATTATGGTTTGTTTCTTTTATTATCTCTCTCTCTCTCTCTCTCTCTCTCTCTCTCTCTCTCTCTCTCTCTCTCTCTCTCTCTCTCTCTCTCATAGGAGTCTTCACTTAATCCCTTCTGTGCTGTCCATTTTCCATAGAGATTAGAATATTTTTATTTTTTTTAGATTTTTCGGTTTCTACTGAAAGTTAAGACGAACTCCAATTATTTTCCATATCTTGTTTTCTCCTTTCCCTTATGTCAAAAAAAAACGGCTTGTTTTCCATTTTTCTTTTCTAACCAATGGAGGTCATAAAAATCCCTTGAGAAAAAATGATAGGTAGTTCATTCAACGGCAGCTGGAAATAGAATGGTTCTATATTTTAAAGTGCTCGAAAGCAAAATGCTCTTCACGGATGCTTCTCAAGTAGGTGAATTATAAATTTGTCTTTTAATGTTTGATTATATAGTTTTTTGGAATTTCAAATCAGGATGTTATTGTGAGTTCTGTTGGTTGAGAATTTGATTTAAAATGCCCTGATTTTTCATTTAAGGATTGTTTAAAAAGGTCTTGATTTTCAGTAAGTTGGAATTTCAAATCAAGATCTTATTCTGAGTTCAGTTCGTTGAAAATTTGATTTAAAATGCCCTGATTTTCATTTAAGGATTGTTTAAAAGGCATTTATTTTCAGTAAGAGTAAAAGTTAAGTATACCTTGGTTTTACCAGACCACTGAGCTGATTAACAGCTCTCCTAGGGCTGGCCCGAAGGATTAGACTTGTTTTACGTGGCTAAGAACCAATTGGTTACTTAGCAACGGGACCTACAGCTTATTGTGGAATCCGAACCACATTATAGCGAGAAATGAATTTCTATCACCAGAAATAAATTTCTCTAACTCTTCATCAGCTGGCCGGGGGAATTGAACTCCGGCCCATCGAGTGACATTCTGAAACTCAACCGACTCAGCCAACAAAGGGCTTTCAGTAAGAGTAGCACCGTTAGAATGGGGGTGGAGGTTAAAGATACAATTAAGTTTCCGTGAAATTACAAAGAACGCAATTTAAAAATTTTGGATCATCTATTTAAACTACTATTCATTTGGTTTAGGACAAAGGACTTTTCAGATGTTCTCCCTACCCCCCCCCCCCTTCTCTTTTAGATAATTATAACGTTGGTCAGTGTAAAAGGTTTTTATATCTAATGTCTATATACGTAGTTTCTTTTATGACAAATGTTGAAATTTCTGTAGCTTTAAAACCGAATATTTGTCATTTTGGCTTTTTAAATCAGAATATTCTCGAAATTTTAGGGTTTATCGAAAGCAGCAAATCTCCTCCACACTTGTTGGCCCTCTTTTATGTATTCATTACATTCAGTAGGTGCGCATTACGGCGCATTACGCCAGCCGTAATTTGTCCTGAGGGACGAGTCCGTAAATCCTGACGTTTACAACCCGGCCGACGCCGTTAATCGCGTGCTCGCGCGCGGGCGCGCTCGGGGCCGTTAATCCCGGCGTTTATAACCGCCCCGTGTCGTTAAGTTGCGTGTTTGTACACACGCAGCGCCGGTCCCGGGATCTTGTAAACATGATGGATTAGTTGCTGAAAGCCGAGGTATTATGTCTTGCATATTATCCCAGAAGATCTTAGGTACCCCTCTCCTCCTCCTCCTCCTCCTCCTCCTCCATTTCTCTTCGTTTTCCTCCCCTTTCCCTTCCCCTCGTCCTCCTCCTCCTCCTCCTCCCCTCTTCCCCTCCCTTTCCTCCTTTCCCTCCCCTTCCCTTTCCCCCTCCTCCTCCTCCTCCTCCTCCTCCTCCTCCTCCTCCTCCCTCCCTCCTCCCTCCTCCCCCTCCTCCTCCTCCTCCTCCTCCTCCTCCCTTCTCCTCCTCCTCCTGTTTCGTCCTCCTCCTCTCCTCCTCCTCCCCTCCCTCCTCCCCTTCCTTCCTCATCCCTTCCTCCTCTTCCTCTTCCTCCTCCTCCTCGCGTGGGACCTGACGAATTTCGTGGACGTAAATGGTGAGATCACGTGATTTACTGGGCGTAATGCCTTTAGCAGGTTTTTTTTCTATATGTAATTATTATTGAATATCACAGGTTTCTTTAATTTATTGTTTGTGTGTTTTAGGGTCTCTCTCTCTCTCTCTCTCTCTCTCTCTCTCTCTCTCTCTCTCTCTCTCTCTCTCTCTAGCAGTTTTATAATGCAGTTTTAATGTTTACTTAATATCACAGATTGCTTTGATTCTCTCTCTCTCTCTCTCTCTCTCTCTCTCTCTCTCTCTCTCTCTCTCTCTCTCTCTCCCTCTAGCAGTTTTTTAATATAATATTATTGAATACTCTCTCTCATGCCTCTAGTTTTTTTGATGTAATTATTGAATACCATGGTTTCTGTTTATTTTTTCTCTCTCTCTCTCTCTCTCTCTCTCTCTCTCTCTCTCTCTCTCTCTCTCTCTCTCTCTCTCTCTCTCTCTCTCAAAAAACCACCCATTAAAAAGCAACGCATCATTAGATTTCCCTCTCAAGTGATAACAAGTCGCCCCTTGACGGAATGGTTTCAACTCGAAATTTCTTCCTCCTCGAAAGAAAAGAGAATAGAAGAACGCTCCGCCAGAGCGATGTAAATCAATCACTAAGCCAGGTCCTCGAATTCAAGAAAGACCTCAAGACCAAGTGGTCGGGAATGAAAAGCCGGGGAAGAGGTGAGGGGCCCATTATGCAAGGCTGGACCCCTTAATTAAGCTGGATTTTAATTGCACATTTGTACAGTAAAGTCTCAGGGGCCTTCCCCCCACCCCCTCACCCCTACCCCCTTCGGGCCCTGGGTGGAACCGAGGTTCGTTTTTGTGTGTTTTTTTTCTGTGATTATTATTCAAGACTAGACGGCCATTTTCGTTTTTTTTTTTTTTTTATTCTTTGATTGTTATTGAAAACTAGAGTGGCAGTTTCTGAGGAACATTTTCTGCTGATGCTTTGCATTTTAATGATGACGATTTGGAAGGGTTGTCGTTATTATTATTATTATTATTATTATTATTATTATTATTATTATTATTATTATTATTATTATTATTATTCTGCTGATGCTTTGCATTTTAATGATGACGATTTGGAAGGGTTGTCGTTATTATTATTATTATTATTATTATTATTATTATTATTATTATTATTGAAGGACTCAGGTGACTTATTCAGCCACTGCTTACAGTTTAGCAATGACGATTTGGAAGAAAATATTATTATTATTAATTTAAGACTGAGAGGGACTTATTCAGCCTTTGTTTACATTTTAACTTTCATGGTTTTCAAAATAGTGTCTAATTATTATTATTATTATTATTATTATTATTATTATTATTATTATTATTATTATTATTATTATTATTATTAGGAAATACAGCCACTGCTTTCATTTCAACATAACTAGGTCTCACAATTAATCGTAGCATTAATATAAAAGCGATGAGAGTAATATAATTATTATTCCAATTACCATTTCTTACCATTCCCACCCGTTCTTGGATTATCCACGGACAAATTTCAGGTGGAAACGACTCTCCCCTTTTTACCATAACACCTGCTTGATCTTCCCTTACTCCCCCCTCCCCTTTCGCTCCCTCCTTTCCCCTCCTCCTTCCCCCTCCCCCCACTCTCCCTAACCCTAACTCTTCTTCAGTCCTCATCATCTTCTTCATATCGACTATTTTTTCCCATTTTTTTCTCTCCCTTTTTCGTTCCTTTCCCCGGATCTCCCAATGACTCATCGTCACCGGAGGGCCACAAGTGCCGAGGTGAGGAGGGGGCCGGTGGCACTGTTTTGCTCGCGAGAGGACGAGAAGAAGAAGAAGTGGCACTATTTTTTTTCATTCCTTGAACTGTTTTGGTGGGAGATCCAGAAGGTTTATTTCTGGTTTATGTAGGGTTTATTTCGTTCTTTGAGCCTTTTCTTTCATGGATGAATGAATGAATTGCATATTTATTTATTTATTATCTGATGTTTGTTTTATGTTTTTCTCCTCAGTTTACTTCACCCTCATTTTACATAATTTTGTTATCTTTATTCTTTTTTACTTTTCTGTAAAGAATACTATTGTCCCTGCTTTGTCTGTCCGTCCGCACTTTATTCTGTCCGCACTTTTTCTCTCCGCCCTCAGATCTTAAAAACTACTGAGGCTAGAGGGCTGCAAATTGGTGTGTTGATCATCCACCCTTCAATCATCAAACATACCAAATTGCAGCCGTATAGCCTCAGTAGTTTTTATTTTATTTAAGGTTAAAGTTAGCCATAATCGTGCTTCTGGCAACGATATAGGATAGGCCACCACCGGGTCGTTGTTAGAGTTTCGTGGGCAGCGGCTCATACTGCATTATCCCGCACCGAAGGACAGATCTATTTTCGGTGGCCTTGATTATACGCTGTAGCGGCTGTACAGAAAACTCGATTGCGCCGAAGAAACTCCAGCGCATTGTTTACTTGTTGACTTTTAGGCCTAAAAGTTTCTTACACATAGATTAGGTATCATAATTTGTTGTTTAATACTTTGTCACAGCTTTAGTTTTTTAGGGAACTGTTTTTATTAAGGTTTTATATTATCTTATGCTTCTGGTTTTTCTCGTGTTATGATTTTTTTTAAGGCCTTTGCTGCCTATTCCGTCGGACTCTACATGAAAACAGCGTTTCTCTTAATTAAAAAAAAATATTTTAGAGATTAAATAAAAATAAGCCTTGTATTGTTCATTAGGTTAGCTTGAAATTTTACTTGAATTTTTATTCAAAATTATTTTGTATAATGCTGTTTCATATATCTCAGATTTTTTCTATAAACAATTCTGTAAAATATATCTGAATTGTGTGTGACCATTTCTATAATAAAATATATCTGAATTGTGTGTGAACATTTCTATAATAAAATATATCTGAATTGTGTGTGAACATTTCTATAATAAAATATATCTGAATTGTGTTTGAACATTTCTATAATAAAATATATCTGAATTGTGTGTGAACATTTCTATAATAAAATATATCTGAATTGTGTGTGAACATTTCTATAATATATATAAAGCAATTTTCTGTGAATAATTTTTTTTTTATTTCAGTTTTATGGATTCTGAATCTGAGTAAGTGTTCATGTCCTTAGTTGGAGCCGCGTGGATTTGTATTTATCTCTCCTTAAACCCTGGATTTCAAGCTTTCTAAATATTTGGGCCGTGTTTGGAGAGTGAAGCTCGGTATATTTGTTCAGCTTCCTCCGATATTTTGACGCTTTTTTGTTGTTTAGTTTTTTCAGTTACCCTCTGTATATTGAAAGTTAGTGTTTTTTTATAGTAGAAAATTTGAACTGTGTTCATGTTATTAATTTTTTTTAAGTTTAGTAAATTTATTAGATATATTTTCACTTGATTTTCCAGGGAAATTTTGGATTTAATTTTTAAATTTTTGTTTAATTTTTAAGGGAATAAGACATTT
>NC_089787.1:25908123-25918123 GCF_040412425.1 Macrobrachium rosenbergii | reverse complement strand
TGTATGTGTACATATGTGTTAAAAACCACACTGTGAAGACGTACAATACCCGATAAATAAAACAAAGTCTGAACAGAAAAGCCCTTATATTTCGGGTAGGAACCACCGGTGTTCATATAAAAAGGATTTTGTAATGTACAGGACTTATATATATATATATATATATATATATATATATATATATGTGTGTGTGTGTGTGTGTGTGTGTACATATATATCTATATAGGAAGAAAGTGTTATGTTATCAGCTACTCAAATTTCTCAGGATCAGGGGTCACTAATATTTATAGGGGAAAAGATATTGGGGTTTCCACGATAGTTTATAGTTCCCGTAGGGGGCTAGTGCCGTCATTGCACCTCACGTGGTGCACTGTAGGCATTACTTGAGGTTCTTTTGCAGCGTCAGCGTCCCTTCCTTAGGGCCTTAGCTGCAACCTCATTCATTCCTTTTCCTGTTTACCTCCGTTCATATTCTTCCATCTGACTTTCCACCCTCTCTAACAATTGTTTCATAGTGCAACTTCTTTGAGGTTTTCCTCCTGTTACACCGTTGAAAGCCTCTTACTGTCAATTTTCCTTTCAGCGCTGAATGACCCCATAGGTCCCAGCGCTTGGAAGTTGGCCTAAATTCTGTAATCCAATCCAGTCCAGTCCGATGCTTTATAATTGTGAAGATAAATCGTAAGTAATTAAAACTGCTCTAGAGAAAAGTGGAACACTAAGATTGATAATATAATTTCATTAAAATTCTTCCCATTTTTTAAATTTGTACGTATTATCAACTACATGATGAATTAGTGTGAATCACAAATTGTCTGTGGATGTCAGATATTTGAAGCTGTCACAACCAGGAGACGTACAGCATGCAAGAAGACAAATTAACCATATTCTAACATATTTTCAAAGGATGAACAGTCTTTATCCTCAGGCGTAGGTGGAACAAACATACAGCTTCCAGTACAAGGTAAAAATTGTTTGCATTTAACAGCAGTTTAGATATTCTCCCTCTCTGTTTAAATGCAGCTATTTGTAGGCCGCGAGTTTTACCGGCTTGATTTAAACATGGCTTGTCAAAGGCTTAACCTGGAGAGAGAGAGAGAGAGAGAGAGAGTTCTGATTCAGCAATGCTGACTCAAAAGTGAATTAACCTATATTTCTCTGAGTTGTTTGACCATTTTTATTTTTTCCCTCCCTCTTCCTTTTCGCCCTCTTTTTCCCCACCCTTTTTTCCCCTCCCTTTTTCCCCCTCCCTTTTTCCCCTGGACGCAGAATATTTACCTTTCAGGGAATATTGTCATTTTCTTTCTTCCAGTGTGGGTGTTTATTTTGGGAACGTCACTGAATAAACCTTCCCCCCACCTTTACCTTCCCCTTAAAAATAACGGTGGTGGGTTTTTTTTCCCCTCAGAGGTTTTTCCACCTTGCTTTATTGTGTTGTCTTTGAAGTGAAGGGTATTTCTCTGGCTTTTCTTCCTGTTTTTTTTTATATATATATCTGGTTTGTCAATGGAATTTTGTATAGTATATTTACCCTCAACCTCTTTATTTTCATGAATTGTTTCTGTGAAGTGTATATTTCTGTTGTGTGTAATCGTATTAACTTGAACAGTACTGTAACTTTTATTCTCTCTCTTCTCTCTCTCTCTCTCTCTCTCTCTCTCTCTCTCTCTCTGAACTTTTTTTTCTGGTGCGTAGAGTTGTTTTTCCTTTTATGATATACCGTCTATTTCCATATTTTTCCTATGTATTTTTTCAAGTAGAGGCCATGGGAGTTGTGGTTCTTTTTGTTTTGAATCTAGCACAGTACAGGAATTATTACTGTGTTTAATCTATTTTGTGTTTCATTTTATTGGTTATTAGCGTGTGCGTATATTTTCATGCGGGCGTGAAAATTTGTGGTTATTCGCCTGCCTGGAATTATCTTTGTGAGTACGTATATTTGTGGATATGAAAGTATACGGATAGAGTACATCATAATTATAATGTATTCTGCAAAGCAGTACAGTTGAATTCATTCATATTGGCAGTAGAATAAGAGACGCATTATATATACGAGTATATATATTATACATATAATACATACATATATATATATATATATATATATATATATATATATATACATGTGTATATATATATATATATGTGTATATATATATATATCTTCGATAAAATCCTTATATTACTAATTTCTGTTTGTAAGCAAAATGCTTAATCGAGATTGATCACTTAACCTGGAACCCCGCAGTGGGTTGGGCCGTCAGTGTGCGCTGTAGGCATTACTTAAGGTTCTTGGCAGCGTCCCTTCGGCCCCTTGCTGCAGCCCCTTTCGTTCCTTTTACTGCACCTCCGTTCATACATATCTCTTTCTTCCATCTGAGTCTCCAAACTCTCCTAACAATTGATTCACAGCGCAACTGCTTTGAGGTTTTCCTCCTGTTACACCTTTCAGACCTTTCACTGTCAATTTCCATTCCAGCACTGAATGACCTCATAGGTCCCAGTAATCTGGAAGATAGTTTCATGTCCTTTCTTTGCATTCTTGTTGATGTTCCAGCCACCTCCCATTCCCAGTGAAAGCCTCAGGAAACCAACCCTTTTAAGAGCCCGCGTGGTGCCTTAATGCCCCCTGTCATGCTTCTTAGCATTCCTTGCAAGGGGAAAGGAATAACCCCTTGTACTCTCGACGTAATTTGAAGTGAGAAACGTATGTCTGACAACCCTCGTGTCCGTGACTTGCCTGCTCTAGCGTTCATTCCTTCGTTGCTCAGGTGCGACTCTTGGTGGGTCAGGTTATTTCGTGAATATTTTCAATTTTTTTTTTTTTTTATTTGTACTGTAGGTTACGTTCCTTGGCCTCGTTTTTGCGACTGGTTTTATTCTCTCTCAAGTGTCGAGGTGTGTTTATGATTATTGTTTGTTCTGTGGATTCACTTTCTCGTGTATTTTTTTTTTTTTTTTTTTGTGGTTATAGGGAGCCTCGTTTCCCCGGTTATGTTGCCTTCTCAATTTTCGAGATTATTTTTTTCATACCGTTGAAGAACGGCAGTGAATATATATCTAGGTTATTCAGAGGCTTAGAGGAGACTGCGTTTTGTGTATTCTGTTTCCAATGTGTTTCGTGTATTCTGTTTCCTATCATTTATTGTTTTTTGCTCTCTTTCTTTTCTTGGCTGCTCTAATATTATATCCGTTTCCTTGTAATATACTTTTCTTCTTTACTTCAATGGTATTATATGCCTTTCCCTTGTATGCTTTCTTTTCTTGACTTTTATCGTATTATATCCTTTTCTTTTTATGCTTTCTATCTTTTCTTGACTGCTATAATGTTATGTCCTTTTCTTTTTATTCTTTATCTCTTTCCTTGACCTTTTGATATTTTATCCTTTTCCATCCACGTGGGACGTAGAATATCATTCAAATGGCTGCTGATAATTTAACAAGTAGACCCGTGTCAGGTTTTATCTTTTTTGTTTTGAGAATAACTTAGAAAATATAAGGTATGGGATTGTGACGATTACTCTGTAAATATACCCATTAATGATAAATATATTGGGTCGTAGTAAACACGTATTTTGGGATTATTTATTCGACTTTGGATATATTAGTGTTATGGTCTGGATTTAATGATTTAGAGATTGTAAGACTCATACAATGCTTTTCAGTGTTATTTTATCAATTAGCATACTTTTAAAACTTATTGAGTGCCTTCAGGATTTTTCACTGTAATTTCAATAATACGACAGTCTAAGTTGCCAGAGATCTTAGGCATTGAAGATTCTGTCTTTTATACTTTAAAGATTTATTAGAGCAAATAAAAGTGAATTTGGTCAAAATTTATATGTATTTAAAATAAACAACAGCACTGGAGATTCTGTTAAAGTCCTGCACACCACTATGTATCCAGTGGGTCCTTTGATCTCTCTCTCTCTCTCTCTCTCTCTCTCTCTCTCTCTCTCTCTCTCTCTCTCTCTCTCTCTCTCTCCTAGATGTTCTATCTTGCCTCTGGTCTCGTAATTATCATAGTATAAAGGATGACGAAGCAGGTGTTGGGAGGATATCCTATGGTAATGAACATCTCCTATATACTCAAAGGCCCTCCACTTCCCTCCCCGTTTATCATTCCCAAATTATGGCCCTGTGACCCATTCTGTCGACTCTCTAGGGTGCCCTTTTGTGAGAGAGAGAGAGAGAGAGAGAGAGAGAGAGAGAGAGAGAGAGAGAGAGAGAGAGAGAAGATGTAGTGTCTATAGTGCGGAAATGAAATAAAGAAAAAGGAAATGTATTCTTGAAGTAATGAATGGCTTTGTGTCAAAGTACTGTATAACTCATAAAAAAATTCTCTTTTTCCTTTATTTATGAACGTGGTGTCTCCTTGTATTTTTTGTATTTTTCTTTCTTAACGTGATTTTTCTCTTTCATTTTCCCTCTCTCTCTCTCTCTCTCTCTCTCTCTCTCTCTCTCTCTCTCTCTCTCTCTCTCTCTCTCTCCATTTCCTCTGCTCTACTCTTATTTGATACTATCTCTCTCTCTCTCTCTCTCTCTCTCTCTCTCTCTCTCTCTCTCTCTCTCTCTCTCTCTCTCTCTGCCTCTACAATCGACATGCCATTTGTTGCCTGTCTCATTGAATGATTAAAATAATTGTGGATTTGTATTTGAATAAAAAAAATATGAAGTAAAAAAAATGAGAGAATATAGAATTAAAGATATAAATGATACTCTCTTAAAACTGCATTTATATTCATACTAAAACCATTCATTGCTCAGTGCCAGCGCTCTCTCTCTCTCTCTCTCTCTCTCTCTCTCTCTCTCTCTCTCTCTCTCTCTCTCTCTCTCTCTCTCTCCGGGCGTTTTCCTTCCCGTCCCATCCTGCCATTTTCAGTGATTTGCAATTCAAGGAACAACATTTAATTATGGAGAGAATCTTATGTAATTCTGGGGACAAGTTTGTCAATTAGCGAACGCCGCCCAGCGATTTGTAGGGATACGTATTGTTCCAGAGATGATGTCTGCGTCGGTGTGATTTGAAAGTTGTTTTTCATCTTGATTTTTCTGTAATTTTTTTTTATGGTAATTGGTAAGGGAGGTCTATATCTTGGGTTTTATTTTTTCAAGGGTTTGGGTTTTTGAAAGATATTTTGTTTTATTTTTTTAAGGTTTCGGGTTTTTGTAAGAAATTGTATATAGAAAATCTTATATTGCAGCGGCCACAGTCATTTTTATTTCTGTTCAACGTCCTTTTTTATTCCTATAGTATTCTGGGTATTATAGGAGTAAAAAAATGAAATAATATAAAAGCAGATGGTATAGAAAGTGGACTTGAATATGTTGAAGTATCGATCACAAGCCATTGATTGAATTGTGTTGAATGTCTTTTGTCATTTACGAAATAGGGAAGCATTCAGTAAATGTATCTTACTGACAATGTGTGCAGACTCTTATGTTGATTTTGCTTCTCTCTCTCTCTCTCTCTCTCTCTCTCTCTCTCTCTCTCTCTCTCTCTCTCTCTCTCTCTCTCTCTCTGTCCATTGTAATGGCAATAGCCGAAAGGGTTCCGTGCACCTTAATGCTGTAATCTCGTTAGACGTAGAGGTGGGAAAACAAATATTAAGATTTTTTTATCTATTTAAATGTATATTATGTGGCTGTTGTACTGATATTTATACATACATGCATAAACAAGGATATCGTCTTACTGTATAACTTCGTAGTCTTTATTTTTTTTTTAAATACTAACCAGAAAACAATAGCAAACAGCAAATGAAATTTTTCCACACCATCACTTGATTGGAAGACGCTGGTGTGCATATACAGGTACATTATTTTTCTTAATGTTTTCTTATCAGGAACGATTTCTTAATGTCTTCTGTTGAAAACGTTTATATCTCATGCTGTAAGAACACTATTCCTTGGTTTTAACTTTCTTGGGAAAGATTCCATGATTTTACATCTCGGTGGATATTCTAACAGATGTTACGTCCGAGTGAAAAAAGTCTACAATTGCAATTTAGTTCGGGAATTAAATTGTCCCGGTGACGCTTGAGAAATAACCTGCCGTCAGAGGTTGTGAATGAATAAAATGCAAGATATCCCCTTCTCCTTATTTTTATCACTCTATTTAAAAATAAAATCCTTGATAATATGTTAATGCAATTGAGGAATTACAGCAGGGGTTCTCTTGAATGGAGATCATTTTTTATTTTCTGTAAATGCAGAGTTAAGCTTTTATAAATGGCTGAGTTATCCATTTTTATTCTGAAATGGTTGCGCATTTATACGAGATAATTTTATTTTGTGCATGTATATGGGTTGATTTGATTTTTATAGGGGAGTCATGGTTATCTTTTTTTTGTGGCATGAATATGAATGAATGGATCCAATTTAAGTAAAATTAAGGAAGAGTAAAAATCAGTTGATATGATGGACCGAAAATATAATGAAATGAAACGTGAGGTTGCTAAAATGGTTTCCTTTTTGAAGCTCTGTTATGTGTCGTTTTTCCATATAAATTATGCTCTTGAAATGTGTTTCATACTTATAACGTAATACATATTGAACTGCTGTATCTCGGATGAACAACTGTGCGGTAAACTTCCACAATATTTTACCAGTAATTCACTTGCTATGAAGACACCCCTACACAATATGCACTTTGTTTAATATAACCCTCTTTATTATTTTTTTTATCTTATTTTTTATATACCATTTTTACATACACAATTTTTTATTTCATTTTTCATACCTTTTTATATACCATTTTTATAAATATTATTTTAAGGTGCAACAATTTTTTAAGATGCAACAACTTCTGCTGATATAAATTTAAACGTCTGTTCAGGTGCTCTCTTACTTAAGGCGCTGGTTATCATGTAACCTACGATCACAACAATATTACTGCTTTATCGAGTATCACAGTAAGAAAACTACATAAAATTAAGAGTGATGTTGAAAGTACATCCCTCATCAGTGTGTAAAACCTCTTTTTATATATAAACGGAAATTTCGTAGCATCTGACTTTTCCATTCGTTTTAGAATTGGCGTCGAATCCTCGCCGGGGATAATTGCTAATTCAACAAAGGTTGCTTAATAGCAGATGGAGGAAAGGGCTCTTGAATTTTGTTCAGCATTTAGCTCTCGAAATCCCCGACGTTCAAGGGGGGCGGGCCGATTGTTAACTGAGATTAAAAACAAAAAAAATAAAACAAACAAAAAATACGAAGAGAGATGGGAGGAAGGAAGGAAGGGTGCATAAAACAGCAGTAATAATGAAAGGGGGGAACGAGGAAATGAAGAAAAGCAGAACGGGTGAGAAAGTGAATCATTCTCTCTCTCTCTCTCTCTCTCTCTCTCTCTCTCTCTCTCTCTCTCTCTCTCTCTCTCTCTCTCTCTCTCTCTCTCTTAATTCGCCCAGGTTTAACCCCTTTTTCTGCCCAGTTTTTGATCTTCGAGTTAATATGGCGTGAAGTGTATGAAAAATTAATTTCTCTCTCTCTCTCTCTCTCTCTCTCTCTCTCTCTCTCTCTCTCTCTCTCTCTCTCTCTCTCTCTCTCCGTCCTTTGTCTTTTGAATATTTATTAGATGGCTGAGCCATGAATTTTAAGGAGCGGGGATATCTCTCTCTCTCTCTCTCTCTCTCTCTCTCTCTCTCTCTCTCTCTCTCGCGGAAGGGCGAGAAATTAAAGTTGGGTGGTGAAATATGTAGGTACCACTTCACATTTATTGTTTTTCTGAACACTCAGTATCATTTGTTAAAAAGTGGGCGAGAAAAGGTGGTTGGGTTTTTTGGGAATATTCTTATTATAAAAGGAAAGGAATGGTTTAGGGGTGAATAAATCACAAAGGCAAGAAAGGAATGGTTTTAATGTTAGAAGAATTTTATTTTACTTCGTTTTTGTGTTTTTATCTTTTTGATATATTATTTTTTTTAAGTGGGGGCGATTCATTGTTAACTCTTCGCTTATGTTAATTGGGTGCTTTTGATAAAGTTGTTCATATAAATAGACGTGTTAATTATTGATATTTATCGATTGTTCATTTAAATGAGCTTTATTTGTGGTTATTGCTATAACAAGGAACGTTCGTAGATACAGGAAGATCGCTAGATTTTTTTTTTTAGTTCTTATATGTAGAAATGTATACTCTAGCAGTTGTTCAAAAAACGCTTCGAAAGTATCTATCTATCTATCTATCTATCTATCTATCTATCTATCTAGCTAGCTATATAGAACCTTCACGCTTATTCAGCTGTGTATCGATGTGTGCAGCTGTTGTTAATGGAATGCAAAGGAATCATTTTAAAAGTTTTCGGAAGTTAAAACGAAAAAGGCTTTTCCTGACTCGTAGAGTTTGAGATTATGTGTTTTTGTTTTAATCTCAATAATGTTCTTGTAGCTGTTTATAATATTGATTAGGTAAAGCATTTATATATATATAATTATATATATATATATATATATATATATATATATATATATATATATATATATATATATATATATGATATATATATATGTTTGTTTATATATATTATATATGTACAGTATATACATTCTTATATGTATGTATGTATATATATATATATATATATATATATATATATATATATATATATATATATATATATATATATGAATATATATATAGATTAGTACTTATATTTATTTAAGCTCTTAGGATTTAAGCGTTTTTCGGATACAGTTTTCAAAGACAAATACAAAACAAAGTATTACTTTATCACTGTATCGTATTAGTATATCAGTTAAAAAAATACCTTACCTTTATTACTTAAGGTGCATAGTATTAGTATTTCAGTTAATAAAGAAAATTTCTTGACTGCTGGATGTGGAGAATTCTGTTGTCTTTGAAATTCGTGTCACAATACTTGAAAAAAAAAAAGAATTCTCTTATTTTGCAATGTTCATCACGCTCGGTTTGAAAGTGCTTTTTGCTGTTCGCTCCAAAAGACAGATTTTGCTTTATTCTTAAAAAGGTCACTTTGATAACTTGGTATTTCTCTCTCTCTCTCTCTCTCTCTCTCTCTCTCTCTCTCTCTCAAAAACCAGAGTTCGAACCCTTTATATATCCGACCTAGTCTCCACCTTTTAGCGACGTCATTCCAGTAAGTGTAATTTTTGTTTGCGACTTTAGTTAAGATTTTTTCCCTTTTTTTTTTTTTTTAGAAAATTGAAATGAGCGACGGAGCGAGACATCATTTCCATCGAGAGTTTTCAATTTTGCGTCGGGGATTAAAAAAAAAAAGATAAAAATTTTTAGCGTGGTTCTAATTAATCTTGCATTTAACACGGAATTGTTTGAGCTTTTGAGGACCGTGATTTCCGTTGGCACTTTATTATTATTATTATTATTATTATTATTATTATTATTATTATTATTATTATTATTATTATTATTATTAGTCTGATATTTATATCTGAAGCAGATATTTAATGTCCATAATATAAAGCATACTAAAGCTGTCGACATATATATAAACTTTATTATTATTATTATTATTTATTATAGTATTATCATTATTATTATTGTTATTATTATTATTATTATTAATGTTCTTCTAATGTTCATATATGAAGCAGATATTTAATGCCCATAATATAAAGCATAGTAAAGCTGTCGACAAATATATAAAAGTATTGATTTGGAATTGTGTCTATATAAACTTTTGAAGCTTTTAATGTCTTCCTTAGTTTTATTTGCTTTATTTTTGTTCTACAAAACGCACATAAAAAATATGTGTTGCAGGTCAGTTCCTTTTCGTAAAGTGAATATCGTATAGTGCAATGTTTCTAATTTCTAATGGTTTTTTAGTGAAAAAAAATTCCATTAATATTTTCTCGGTATGTTAATCCTTTTTGAAATTGTTATTGTGAAATGAATTCCTGTAAAGTGTAAAGTTACGTCTATTGATGATGTGGATTTATTTCAAATATGGTATTGAAATAACAGAAAGAAATTATTCTCTCTCTCTCTCTCTCTCTCTCT
>NC_089787.1:25825623-25903123 GCF_040412425.1 Macrobrachium rosenbergii | reverse complement strand
CGTATCCCATAGGATGGGGGTGAGTCATAAAAGGTCAAAGGTGGTGACTCTCTCTCTCTCTCTCTCTCTCTCTCTCTCTCTCTCTCTCTCTCTCTCTCTCTCTCTTTGAAGTAAAGCCAGAAGTCCTGATTAAGCCAATCCCCTATCTCTCAGGCAGTGACTCAGGTGATGATTCTCTCTCTCTCTCTCTCTCTCTCTCTCTCTCTCTCTCTCTCTCTCTCTGTCTGTGTGTCTGTCTCTCTGTAATCAAACCAAAAGTTCACATTCAGGTATCCTCTGTCTCTCTCAGGAAGTGATTCAAGTGATGATTCATCCTCTCTCTCTCTCTCTCTCTCTCTCTCTCGTCATTCCCCTTTAGCTAGTAATCCGCTATCCCTTATAATCCATCCCCCCCCCCATATCCATTGTATGTAATTCCTCTTTCAATTACCCGTTGACATTGCCTGTCGTGAAGGGGGGGAAAAGCCCCCCCCTCCACCAACCCCGATTTCCCCTTTTTGATAGATGGTACCTGGAAACACCCCCCCCCCCCGTCCCTGCTTTTATTTTCCGAATTTCACCCCTTTTCTGGTTGATGGTGGCTGAGTGAGCAAGACCTGGAAACCACCTGGTCATTTTTTGTTTCATCTCTCTCTCTCTCTCTCTCTCTCTCTCTCTCTCTCTCTCTCTCTCTCTCTCTCTCTCTCTCTCTCTTTGTAGAATAAAGGCGAAAGATCATGCACTCCGTTGTTTCATTCTTCGTGGCATATATATATATATATATATATATATATATATATATATATATATATATATATATATATATATATATATATATATATATATATATATTTATATTTATATTTATATATTATATTTATATATAAATATAATTTATATATATATATATGTATGTGTGTATGTATGTATGTATGTATAGATATATACGCGCATAATTACAATCGTAAATCGTTTCTTTTATTGTCATGCAAGCGTCACCTTTAATTCCTGATGGTATCGCATCCTTCCTGTACATTTGAGCATCCATGACAAAGGGAACTCATTGATAATTACCCGTAATCCTTATTGGACTTTACAAATTAGAATCAAGTTTTAGAGCATTACCGGATTAGCGTTATGATACTAGCTCTTTTCATCTCTTAATTATGTTTTTGCTAATTACTTCTCCCGTCTTTGTTTTTCTTTCCATGAGTTGGTTACCGAATAGTTAATCATCAGTTATGTGATTTTTTGCTGTTTTATTTCTTATCGTTATCCTTGTCTTTGCTTTTCATTTATTTTATTTTCAGTTAATTTATATGATATATATATTTTTTTCGTAATTGTCACCTTGTTCTAATCGTTTATACTCGTTTGATATTTCATTTACTTATTTTTTTCATTCTTGACTCATTCCTTATTTATCTTATGAAAATTTTTGTTTTCTTTAAAAGAAAACTATTGTGCCGGCTTTGTCTGTGAGTCCACACTTTATTCTGTCCGCGCTTTTTCTGTTCAGATCTTAAAAACTACTGAGGCTAGAGGGCTGCAAACTGGTATGTTGATCACCCACCCTCCAGTCATCAAACATACCAAATTGCAGCCCTCTTAGCCCCAGGTGTTTTGATTTGATTAAAGGTTAAAGTTAGCCATAATCGTGCTTCTGGCAACGATATAGAATAGGCCACCACCGGGCTGTGGTTAAAGTTTCACGGGCCGCGGTTCATGCAGCGTTATACCGAGACCACCGAAAGATAGATCTATTTTCGGTGGCCTTGATTATACGCTGTACTGAAAACTCGATTGCGCCGAAGACACTTCGGCGCATTTTTTACTCGTTTGTTGTAAATTCGTATTTCAGTTTCATCAAGGCTACTTTTGTGTAATCTTAATTATTGTGTAGGAAATAATTCGGATTACACAAGAGCAGCGAAGATAAATTTGGTGGGATTTTACAACAAACAAGTAGAGAATTAACTGAAAATGATGAAATAAATAAAAAGCAATGAAACGGAGAATGATAAGATATGAAATAACAAAACATAAATTATTCCTTCCTCCCTTTTAAGTCGATAAATTTCCGATCTCTTATACTTTTTTTTTTATTTTTAGAAGTCATTCATTCGAAATCTCATTGACTCAGCTTGTAATGATGGATGGTTCCTTCATCAGTATTTGACAGGAAATAATTGCCGTTTGTTTGGTGTAGCTAATTGGGCAGTTTGGCGGAAGCCTCGATACGTGGCTGCGATTACGTTTTTTTTTTTTTTTTTTTTTTTTTTTTGTCTTCGATTACTCTCTACCTTTTTTTATTAACGCTGCAGTTTTATCATGAGTTCAGGAACATAAATCATCTTGTCGGATTATCTTTGTGTTAATTCTCTCTCTCTCTCTCTCTCTCTCTCTCTCTCTCTCTCTCTCTCTCTCTCTCTCTCTCTCTCTCTCTCTCTAGTCACTGAAGTTTAGTCTAAGACCGTATCATCGGTTCCTCACTCTTTCTTGTCGCTTGAGTTTAATTACAGATTATCGTTATGTTAATAATCTCTCTCTCTCTCTCTCTCTCTCTCTCTCTCTCTCTCTCTCTCTCTCTCTCTCTCTCTCTCTCTAGTTATTTTGTCAGTCATCGGCTTCCACAATTTCTTGTTGCTGGAGTTTAATAACAGGTCCTCTCTCTCTCTCTCTCTCTCTCTCTCTCTCTCTCTCTCTCTCTCTCTCTCTCTCTCTCTCTCTCTCTCTCTCTCTCTCTCTCTTTGTGCCGTTATCTTTATCCGATATTCTGTAGACATTTTTCTTGCACTTGATTTTCGACGTTTGATCTCGACCCAAAACTTGACTTTTGTCGTCTCTTTCGGGACTAACACATTTATCATGTCTTTTTACCTCCTCTTTCTCATCGTCCTTTTTAGTCTTTGTTCCTTTTCTCCTTACCGTTTCTTCTCTTTTTTTTTTTAGCTCTCTCCCTCGCGGAGAACCTTCCCTTTCCCCTCCCTTCCATTTCTCTTTACTGCTTTTTTCCTCTTATCTTTTGCTTAGCTTCCTTTGAAGTCAGTTTCTTTTCCTCTCTTTGCTTAGCTCTTTTATTCTTCTTCCCTTATCTCCCTTCGGCTTTCATCTGTTTCCTTAATTCTTAATTCTTTCTCTCTCATTTTGCTCACTTCTCTTCCTTCTACTGCGTTCGTCCTTGTTTCTTCCCGTTAATCTTCGTCTCGTTTTCTTCTTAATTATCCTCTATTCTTCCTTTCCTTCACTTTTCTCATCCCCTGCACCTCTTTCATCACTCACCCATTCCAGTCTTTCTCTCTAACCCTTTGGTTCCCATTCCTTCTGTCAATTCCCTCTCCTCTTTCAAACTTTCCATTCCTTTCCTAACCATCCTCCTCGCCCATTCTTCCCTTCCATCCTTTTTACTCCGTCCACGCCTCTCTTTTCCCTCCCTTTCCCCCCCTTCCCCCCATCATCTCACTCTCTTCCATCTCTCCCACAGCCCTATGTGGAAAAGGAAGTCGAATTGTCACACCGATGTGTCATTCATTTCTTTTGAAATCGAGTTTTCCCCTTTCGTCTCTTTCAACTGTCGTCACAATTCATTCTCGCTTGATTTATCTCTTGATGTCTTCTCCGGTTGGCAGACACTTCCTGGTGAGGATTTCTGGACGTTGTTATCCTTGGATATCCGTTTCAGCGGGTAATCCTTTTCCGCGAAGTCTGTTGCTGAACGTTGTTATCCGTGGATGTTCATTCTGCTGGGTGATGCTTCGCTATAATGTCTGTTTTTGAAACCTGTTGACCGTGGATAGTTATACCACTGGATAATCTTGAAAGAGTCTGCTTCTGAATCTGTTATCCTAGGATAGTGATTGCTCTGGATTATATATTTTGTTATAAAATTTATGTCTGAACACCACTAATATCCATGTCTAAACCTGTATTAATCTCATCTTTTTACATAAACTCTATTTCTGCAGGTATATATTTTACGATATCTATTTCAGTTTGTTATACATCGGGATTAAGTATTTCGTGATCCTATTATCCAAGGATATCAATTCCGTTGGAATATCTTTTCTTTTAAAAAGTCCATTTCTGAATTATTTTCACCTTGGATATCCATTTTAGATGTGGTCGTTCTATACGACATCTTATGTGATTTTAGTTATTGAAGGGTATTCAGTGAAACAGAATAATAATCTCTCTCTCTCTCTCTCTCTCTCTCTCTCTCTCTCTCTCTCTCTCTCTCTCTCTCTCTCTCTCTCGTTGTTATGCTAAAAACAGTTTTATTTATCTTTCCAGAATCTTTTCATCAGTTTTTCCAGTATTGGAACTCCAATCAAATCTTTACTTCTGCAATCTCTTTCAGGACTAACACATTTATCACGATTTTTTGGCCTCTGCTTTGTTCATAGTCTTTTTATTCTTTTTTTGCAATTTTATCTTCCCATATCTCTTTTCGTTAGTTTGTTTTTTGTTTTCGATTACATTTGTTTTTTTGTTCTGAATTACATTACTTCACGTTGTTATCAAAGGTTGTTATCCCACTGTATGGAATTATTTTCGGAAGGGTGTTATTCATTTATATCTGTTGTTAATCAGTTGTCATTGTGGGTGATGTTTATTTTTTATATCTGTTCTTAATCAGTTACCATTGTGGATAATGCGTATTTCTAATAATTGATGTAATTGAAGTTTTATTATATTGTAGGTTTGTCATTTTAAATCTCACCTACGCAAAAAGACGAGGTCGCATTGTAAGTAACTTTGGGCGAATCAAAAATCGCGTAAAATATATGCGAATTATTTCATTTGAAGGCCGACGGGGTCAAGCAATTCGATGCACCTCATCTAGTCAGAAAGTGAAGGAAAGCGACAAGAAGAGGGGAAGGAATATATTAGTAGTCTAGTTTTAGTTATCTGTAAAAGAAAACTATTTTGCCGTCTTTGTCTGTCTGTCCGCACTTTTTCTGTCCGCCCTCAGATCTTAAAAACTACTGAGGCTAGAGTGCTGCAAATTGGGATATTGATCATCCACCCTCCAGTCATCAAACATACCAAATTGCAGCCCTATAGCCTCAGTAGTTTTTATTTTATTCAAGGTTAAAGTTAGCCATAATCATGCTTCTGGCAACGACATAGACCAGGCCACCACCGGGCCGTGGTTGAAGTTTCATGGGTCGCGGCTCATACAGCATTATACCGAGACCACCGAAAAATAGATCTGTTTTCGGTGGCCTAGATTATACGCCGTGCAGAAAACTCGTTTGCGCTGAAGAAACTTCGGCGCATTCTTCACTTGTTTTTATTTTGACACCCTCTTAAGATACTGCGAGGTATCACAAGTTAGTCCCTCAGAAATTTTCATTAACCCAAAAGTCAAACAATCATTATTTTATAGTGTTTCTTGAATTCCAGGACGCTTGTCGGTGTCTCGGCTGTTTGCATACAATTACGTCGGCGGTCCACGATTGGGTCTGGTCCTTTTTCGTCCGGAAATTGGTTTATGTTCGGAAATGCGTCCAACAGTTTTAGCGTTTTTTTTTTTTTATACAAACTTGGTGCGAAAGCAATCATTGATTTCGATTAAGGCTGTTTGTGTTTCCTGTCGGTTCTGCTCTTCTGTTTTGGTTTTTTGTTTTTCCAGTGATCGATAAGAGATGATTTCGACTTGTTTTTACCACATAAATGAAATCTGTTTTTGTTTTCTAAGCACAGAAGACACTTTTTTCTCACATGATATGAAATTTTTTTTTTTTTTTTTACACGGAAGACACTTTCTCACATAAACGAAATATGTTTCTGTTTTGTTTTTTCTAAATGCGGAAGACACTTTTTTCACATAAATGAAATATGCTTTCGTTTTGGCTTTTCTTAGCATGGAAGACTTTTGTTTTTTTAATTAAATGAATTTTTTTTTTTTTTAATTGCGGAAGACACTTTTTTCACATAAATGAAATATGTTTTCGTTCTGGCTTATCTAAGCATGGAAGACATTTTTTTTTTTAATTAAATGAAATCTAGTTTTGATTTTTTTTTAAGCACGGAAGACACTTGTTCTTTTTTATTAAATGAAATCTGTTTTTGTTTTGGCTTTTCTAAGCACGGAAGACTTATTTCCACCACAAATTAATCTAGTTTTATTTTAACGTATTTTATGACGCTGATCATGATACAGAGCCAGTGATTTTTCATCGCCCTGGGGGAGGCGCGAACCCGCGACATCTGAGTGGCATACGACGGCACTAACCACTATACCAGCGGACCAGCTAGTGGTTCGAAATTCGTGAAAATATTTTACGGAAAAAAAAAAAAAAAAAAAAAAAAACTCTGGATCGTCTTTTATTTTTGTACCTTGAAACATATGAAACAGAATGAAAATACACGAGGGTATATGGTAATATGAGAGGAAATATTAGGATTATTTTCATTGACTGAAATTCCGTAAATGCTTCTCATAAAACCACGTGAAACTCCCGGGTAAAATTTCCAACATATGTTAAATGCTGCTTACTTTTTTTATATACTTTCTTTTCGTATGATTTCTACTTAAAACGTTCCGCCTTGTTTCTAGGTGGAATAATGTATAATTTTTCCCCTGTCCTTTGTTTCTTAAATTTGGTGAATTACCGCTCAGAAAATCACGTCACGTTTGTATGTTGAATCAATATAAGGTTTCCTCGTTGACTATACCGTATGCCCCTAAGGGGGATAGTGCCGTCAGTGCACCTCATGCGGTGTACTGTAGGCATTACTTAAGGTTCTTTGCAGTGTCCCTTCGGCCCCTAGCTGTAACCCCTTTCGTTCATTTTACTGTAACTCCTTTCATATATCTCTCTTCCATCTTGCTACCCACCCTCTCCTAACATTTGTCAAGGTGTAACAGGAGGAAAACTATGCGAGGTTTTCCCCCTGTTACACCTTTCAAGCCCTTCTACTCTCAATTTTCCTTTCAGCGCTGAATGACCTCACAGGTCCCAGTGCTTGGCCTTTGGCCTAAATTCTATATTCCATTCTATTCCATTCCTTAAGGTTCCAGATTTTACTATGAATTTTACTCGACTTATCTTCTTGATCCGTTCATCATATTCCAGTTCTGGTTATTTCAATTCTTGGTAGTGGAAAGGCCTGAAATAAAGTATCTTTGAAGATTATTATTTTTTTTTAATTATAGTCTATCGTTCCGGCATTAAAAACATGAAGGCCTTTTTTAAAATCAGTGAATTAAGAACATGCGCGTCAAAGCCAGCTGTGCGGACCCAGACATTTCTCTTTTGCCTTATGTTTAGATAAATTGGCTTGTCAAATTATGTCGTCGGTGTTTCAGTGCTTGTCAGTTGTTTCATGTTAATGCATTTTGCTGCATTTGCGTATGTTTATTTATCGCTGAGTATATGTATTAATTTTGTTTGTGTATCGCTGTGTATATGTATTCATTTTGTTTGTGTATCGCTGTGTACAGTATATGTATTCATTTGAAGACTGAATGACGCAAGAAAGTCCGGCCCATTCACACGAGAAAGGTGTAAGTTCACACGTAAAATTTTAAGCGTGAGAGAGAGAGAGAGAGAGAGAGAGAGAGAGAGAGAGAGAGAGAGAGAGAGAGAGAGAGAGAGAGAGAGAGAATTCATCTTTCTTCAACAGGAAAAATGTAAGTTCACACGTTAAATTTCAAGAGAGAGAGAGAGAGAGAGAGAGAGAGAGAGAGAGAGAGAGAAGAGAGAGAGAATTCATCTTTCTTCAACAGGAAAATGTAAGTTCACACGTTAAATTTCAAGAGAGAGAGAGAGAGAGAGAGAGAGAGAGAGAGAGAGAGAGAGAGCCTGTCCATCGTTTTTAAACAGGGAAATTGTAAGTTCACATGTAAAATTTCAAGCGAGAGAGATAGAGAGAGTGTGTGAGAGAGTAGAGAAAGGTAGTCAGTCCGTTTCAATGCGTGGCTATGGCTGGCATCCCCCAAAACCACAATAAACAACCAAACACACACACACACACAAATACACAAATACACACAGACACAGACACACACGATGTTGGTAGTTATCTGTTGCGCCCTTTGATGTGCAGAGACCCGGCGATTCACGCCTCAATGGCTTCATAAGGGAGCGATGTTGTGCCTCGCTATGGACTCTTGACAAGGGACGGATGGCTGCCCGCCCGGGTGACTGGCTTAGTCCGTCCACCCGCGTGGGGATCACGCGAGTCAATTTTTTTTTTTTTTTTTTTTTTCATTTTCTGTGTTTGTGTGTGTGTGTGTGTGTGTGCGCGCGCGCGCTTGGTGATCTTCACCATAAACATTGCATTTGAAGTATTTCTAAGAAACAGTAATTTTATACAACTCAGAATTTTTTTTTCTCTCTCTCTCTCTCTCTCTCTCTCTCTGGGTGTGTGTGTGCGTGTGTGTGGTAAGCTTCACCGTAAACATTGCATTTGAAGTAATTCTAAGAAACAGTAATTATAACAACTTGGAAATTCTCTCTCTCTCTCTCTCTCTCTCTCTCTCTCTCTCTCTCTCTCTCTCTCTCTCTCTCTCTCTCTCTCTCTCTTTGAGGTACCAACGATGTACAGGGTTCTTTGTTTGCTTTGTGGAAGGGCCGGGGGGGGGTGAGTGTCGGCGTCCGACGTAAATGTTAATTTATTTATTTTGAGGGACTATGGACGTCAATCGTATAAAATACTGTTTTTATTTTGACGGGCTACCGGCTATGTATTTACTGAAAACAGTTTGATTTTGATGGACTTGTTCCCTGGTCTGTAGGGTAATCTACTTATTTTCAAGCACAAGCAACTTCAGGGTTATACACAAAACTGTTCTTTGAGATGCCATCCTTTTTCAAACGACGGGACATAGTATTTATTATAGATTATTGTAGATTATTATTGATTTACAGGATTTATTATAGATTATTATAGATTTATAGGACAGTATGTATATTTTCTGGAATCACCGACGCCAGACTTGCTTAAAACTGTTTTCCTTGTTGCGGGGGGTGGGGGGGGGAGGTAGTCATGCTTATAGGAATCGGTGTTGACTTTGACAGACTCAAGGTGTTTGAATTACAGGTTACATTATTCGAGTACTTTATTGCGGGGAACCATCGTTGTCCAGTCTAATGATGCTGTATTATTCGTAGGGACGAACGATGTCCAATCTACAGGATACTGTACTTATTCAGAAGAACTATTGTTCCCCAGCCCACATTAATATCTACAGTATTCTGCCCTAAAATGGAAAACTGCAGTATCTGCAAAATTTTCGAAACTGAGATGCGCCACCTATTGGGCTCGTGAAACACTAATACACAATTTACTGCATTTTCAAAATGATTCTTCAGTGCTTTCCACGAGTATTTAGGTGGGTCCCATTTGCAGTATCTGCAAAATCAGTAGTAAGGCAAGGGAGTATCAACCATTTTTCTCAGTTTTGTATTTTTGCACATACTGCTGTCTTCCATTTTAGGGCAGTATTGATGTAGGTACCTTGCAGCTGCTGACTTATCGGCCTCTTTATTCCGTAGGATCATCGACGAGCTTACCCAGAGTATATTGTGTTAATTTTTTTTTTCGTAGCTTTTTGAGAGTAGTGGACGACACAGTATAGATGACCGAGGTACAGTACAATGCGAGATTTGTATCTGTATTGTGTTTCATTTTGGAAGACCCTCACAGACTTATGGTGTATGGTACTAGCACTATACGTTAGTTCTTACTTTGTATTGTGTGTGTGTTGGGCACAGGGCGGGGGAGGGGCGTGTCTGTGTGTGTGTGTGTTTTTTTTTTTTATTTTAGTGGCAAACTTCCGTATCCCATCTTTTCCTCTCCTTTTCACTTGCGTTATTCATTCTTTTCCGTTCCCTTTCCTTTATTCCTTTTCCTTTTTTCCTCCCTCCCCCCCGCTTAGTTTTCCTTTCGGTAACGAAGTGAAGGCGGTTTTTTCCTATTTTACCCATCCTGTTGATAGCGAAGTTAACGAACCACCGACACTTTTTTTTTCTCCCCGAATTCATGGATGAGTAGGTTTTTTTTCCAGCGTGTCCGACGTACTTTCATTTCGTCAGCAATCCCATTTTCGCCAGTGCTATCATTTTTTTTCCATTTTTAAGCATTTGTAGTTTTTCCCGATATTTTGACTTTTCCAATTGAGTGAACTTTGCACTTTAGGCTTAAGCTTTCTTTTTCACAGTGAAATGCTGACGAGTTTTCGAATTTACATTCAAATAGTCGAGTGTGTTTTTTTTTTTTTTTGTGTGTTTTTTCATCATCTATGGCATGGCTGACTTCATTGGAGTTCAGGAAATTTATTAAGTTTACTGCGGACTTTATCGTTTTGGTAGAAGGCAGAAGTAAAAACTTGACACGAGTTACGGTTGATTATCAGAGTATTTAACTTGAACTAAGCGGACTTCAGCTGTGAATTTGGAAGGTGTTCCAAAATCTTATTGTTGTAGCAAAATCCAGTTTTCGTAAGTTAAGCGTGTTTTAGTTTTCTGTAGAAGAAAACTATTGTGCCGGCTTTGTCTGTCCGTCCGCACTTTATTCTGTCCGCACATTTTTCTCTCCACACTTTTTCTGTCCGCCCTCAGATCTTAAAAACTACAGAGGATAGAGGGCTGCAAATTGGTATGTTGATCATCCACCTCCAGTCATCAAACATACCAAATTGCAGCCCTCTAGTCTCAGTAGTTTTTATTTTATTTAAGATTAAAGTTAGCCATAATCGTGCTTCTAGCAACGATACAGGATAGGCCACCACCGTGCCGTGGTTAAAGTCTCAGTGGCCGCCGCTCATACAGCATTATACCGAAACCACCGAAAGATAGATCTATTTTCGGTGGCCTTGGTTATACGCTGTAGCGACATTACAGAAAACTCGTTTGCGCTGAAGAAACTTCGGTGCATTTTTTATTTGTTTTTATGCTGACTAAATTAAGCACGAGAGATTTGTTACAGACTTTTTTTCCAATATAGTAAAGACCAAAAGTTAAAACGCATTTGCATGTATTTATTTTTTATGCTAAAGGAATTTTATTAAGGAAACGATAACTTTTATTAATTGTTTAGTGTATTTACGCATATTTAGTCTCCTTGCTGAGGGAACTTTATTGTAAATGCATTTGCGTATATTTTTTCCTTCAGATTGAACATGAATTTTCGATCACTTTTTACAAACCCAGTTGCATATATTATTTTCCTAGCGGAGTAAACTTTATTACAATCTCATTAACATGTATTTATTTTCCATGCCGAATGAACATTAATCCAAACTCAAAAAAAGGCAAGGACTTTATTAAGGGAAAGAGCAAACTAAAGCACTGCCGACGAAGTCGAGAGAGAGAGAAATTTCACGCCTTTTTATCAGAGCGTTTCATATGTCAAGGGTTTTTACTCACCTTTCCTCAAGGGAGATTTTAGTGGTTCATATATCTTGGTTTTTACGCTGCTCTCCTAAAGAGGGCGAGTTGGGGGCGGGGGTGAGGGGAGGGTGGATTCATGCCCCCCTGAATTTATACCCTTTCTTGCCTTCACCAGGTTGAAATAATGGTCCTAAGAATTTCTCTCTCTCTCTCTCTCTCTCTCTCTCTCTCTCTCTCTCTCTCTCTCTCTCTCTCTCTCTCTCTCTCTCTCTAAATCTACCTTCCCTCGCTCTCCCTCGAGCGTATTAAGTAGATTTGCTGAGCAGTAATGTCATACTTTTATTTATTTTTTTTAGAAACATTCTTTGTTCTTACACTTGACTACTTTATTTTGTTTTCATGTATTTTTGTAGAAGTTTTTCCATTATTATTATTATTATTATTATTATTATTATTATTATTATTATTATTATTATTATTATTAGTTTAGACCTCCTTCCATTATTACCCTCGTCCTCCCACTGTGTCACTCATTTTTCTTTATTTTCCTATTTCCTTCTTTCCATTTTTAGTTTGTTGTGTATTCTTTTCTTGCTATTCTTCCTGTGAAGATAAATGCGAGTGGTCCAGTGACAAGGTAATGGAGATTGTTCTTGTACCTGTTTGCCGTCAGGTATTTTTCCCGTTGGTTAGCAGTGATGTGTTAATAGTTTTTATGCTGAAGCTTATTTATGGAAAGAAGTATTATTGTTTTAGTAACCTGAAACGTTTTTGTGTTTATTTCATTTTCAGACGCAGTTTGTTTTATTGTTTTGTATTTTTTCAGTTCCAACAATATTTTCGAAGTTCTATTTTGCTTGTTTAGGGCCTTTGTAAGTTTGTTAGGTTAGGATATTTTTTAAATTTTTTTATATATTTTTTCTACCTCGTATTGCTCTTTAATTTAAAATGAGTGTGTATGTGGAAGTATGATGATATTCTAAGTTTTATATCGGAATAAACCATCAACGAGAAAGACCGTATTTTTAATTATGGATTTGGATCATATTATGGTCGATTGAGTTCACTCATCCATTTTATGGATTTTAATCTCTTTAAAATAAGATCGGTACAGAAAAACATTATTTATTTGTTAAGGATAAATGAGATAAGTGTTTACTGAAAAAATACATTTTCGTGTATAATCTTAAGAAGTGCTGATGAAAGGTTGATTATGATTTTTGTTGTAAAAGTTCTTGAATTCTCCCGATTATTGTAAGGCCAACCCTGTCAGATTACGGGAAATTTGGTTTCAGTCTTTTTCCGAGTGATTTTCCATGCGAAATGGACAAACTTTTTAGTGGTAAATGTAAATCAATGTGTATGGTTCGGTGATTTCAACACAACCATTGGATGGTAATCTCGATAATATGTATCTTTCTTTTTTCAAAGTTATTTGTAATGGTAAATGCGTAATATTTGCGCAGTTCTCATTCTAATTAGACAAACGATGTACATTTAATTATGGGAAAATGGAATAGTATCGTGTTTCTTTTTCAGGTAATCAGTATATTCGGTACTTAGCATTTTTTTCCAATCTAAACTCACTGTTCACCCGTGCTCTGAGTAAATTATTCCAGCTTAGCCAAATGAAAGGATTTTTGTTATAATCCCAAAGGACTCGATCATTAGCCTCACTCGGTGCCACCTCCGATCCACTTTATTTGAATATGGATTAGGGTAAAAACCGAGATATGGTCACACATCCTCTCATTATCGCCTGAAACCTTTATATTATTCTTTATTATTGTATACTAGAATAAGAAGGGAAATCTGATTTCTTTAAAAATAGCACCGAAGTCTTACGCAATGAAAGTCTGTCCAACTTCTGGGGAAGTGATAAACCTTGCTATTTAAATAGGTAGATTTTAGTAATAAATGGAAAGAAAAACCATAGAATTACGACTGTACGATTCATTCCACCCTCCCCCCCCCACCCCCACACACACATACACACTTTTTAGGGTTCATTTTCTGACAGCTCAACATATACGAACACAGATGACTGATAGTCAATATTCGTTTTGCATCCTACCGGATACGCCAATCTCCTCTTGCTCACGGTGAAAATCCAAAACTCTACGGTAAACGCGCGATGGATTTCACTAACTTGTTTCGCGGGTGGGTTGTCTCTGAATATTCATGCGATGGTAATGTGAACGAAAGTTACTCCATCAAAATATATTAAGTATTTGGCCTATGTAAAGCGCAGATTTTGATTTATTAAGGAGTGTGGAAAGCCTGATTATTGAGTTAAGGCGGGTGGAAATTGCTAGGGGCGCAAATACGATTGACTGTAGTGGGATATCATAGAGAGTGCGAATCTGTAGTGGAATGATTCGTTTGTATATCCTAAGTAAACTTTGAATTCTCTTTGATTACTTTTAACGCAATACATGAAATCTTATAGTATTTTCTTTAAACAATACATCTATGATGGAAGTTTATTGTTCTTGATTTTGGATTTTAATTTTTTTCAACTTTTGTCACATATTTTTTCAAATTTATATAAATTATTTTATTTCTTTTGTATTTCACAACATTGAAACTTTTAAAACTTTTGGCAATAGATAAGTCTTTCGTGTTTAAACTTTTGGCAGTAAATAACCCTTCCGTGTTCCTCTGTTGCAGGGCCAGAGTTTTCCGAAGTGCCGACTAATGTCACTGTAGTGTTGGGTCAGCCGGCTACGCTGAGGTGCAGTGCCACGGGGAACCCTCCCCCGAGGGTGGTGTGGCACTCCCGAAAGACGGGCCGCGTCAAGCCAGATGCAAGTGAGTAGAATTATCCGTGAGGTTTAGTTTATTTGTATACATTTTTTACAAGGTGTTTTGTTTATTGTAAAGGTGGGTGTCATTTTTTTTTACTGTGTGTTGATGTATGTTTTTGGAATAATTTGTGTTATCATGAGATAATGAGGTGGTGTTGCGTGGTCTTATATTATTTTTTTTATCTTAATTTTTAACGTTTTAGTTTTATTCTTTTCCTATGATCCATGTTTTGCACTCCGCTGTATTATTTGTTATCGAAATAAATTGCTTCTGTGATGATCAGTAAATTGAGGTAAGAGACTTAAAAAAGGCTTAACTGTTTCTTCATTGTCGAAGATAACATAACTATTAGTTTAGTGTGTCAGTAATGTACCTAAGATTTTTCCCTGGGTATTAAAACGTGTTTTGGTCGTTATTAAAACTTATCCCGTACTACAGTGTAAATTTGTATTATGGAAATGCCTGCTGTTATGATTTCGTTTGAAATCAAATTGAAAAATTTAATACTGGATAGGAAAAATGTTGAAAGTATTGTTTCTGTTATAAATATTCAGAGGAATAATTGTGAGACTTGTTCAAGAACCAGTTTCCTTAATTTGACTTGACAAGGCAGTAGGCCTCTCTTCGATGTAACTGTCAGAAGAATTAGTTTTATTCCAGCAAATAATTTTTAAAGGTAAGATTACTGTGTCCCCGGTTTAATATAAATATATAAAGTAAAAGTAAGTGTTTGCGATTTTCATATTCTTTAATCGTACATTTTTGATAACTATTCTTTTTTGCCTAAAAATATTTTCCTTCAGGGAAGGACCATTGGTGTTCTTTTCATATCATCGCTGCCACTGTTACACGAGCATTCTCTTTTTCATGTAAGTTCCCTTTCCTCTTATTTCTGGCGTCTCCTCTTTTGTTTCCTCGAAGTAAACAATAGCAGGAATCTCTTTTGTTTCTCGTGTATTAATAAAGCACTATGCACGGTGCATCTCCCTTGATCTTTGCCGTTGGTGTGCATTTAATGTGTGCTGTGTTGGAGAGAGAGAGAGAGAGAGAGAGAGAGAGAGAGAGAGAGAGGGGGAGGGGGTTTTTTCATTGATGTCCATCTCTTTCATGGGATCTTTATCTCCATGTCTTTTTGTGTATGTATGGTTGTCCATCTCTTATCTCTTACATGTGATCTTGTTTGATTTACTCTCTCTCTCTCTCTCTCTCTCTCTCTCTCTCTCTCTCTCTCTCTCTCTCTCTCTCTCCGTTTCCCCTCCATTTATCACCCTTTTGTTTTTTCCCTCCGCTATCTCTCTCTCTCTCTCTCTCTCTCTCTCTCTCTCTCTCTCTCTCTCTCTCTCTCTCTCTCTCTCTCTCTCTCTCTCCCCTTTTACGGGGCGAGATTAAAAAAGAAGAAAACACCTGAAGCTTCCTAGGTATGGAGGTTCATCCATCAAAATTATTTAGACTGTTAATTGCCACGGGGGTGTTGCTCTCTGCCCTCATCTATTTTCATAGTGGAAGTGGCGACGTTGAGTGTGAAATATTGCGTAGGGAGGATGGGATGGTTTCTTTGATTGTGTGTGTGTGTGTTTGTGTGTTTGTGTTTGCATGGTTCAATTTAGTACTGTGTTTTTTAGGGTGTTGTTGACTTTTTATATGACAACAACCTGAGGTGCCGTGTTGGCTTTCGTGTTTTTATTCGACAGAAAGTATATTTAGTGAAGTATTTAAGTTCGTTGTAGGAAATTGTTATTTGTGTTTAGTTTGCGGTCTTGTCTTATTATTATTATTATTATTATTATTATTATTATTATTATTATTATTATTATTATTACGCTCCATAGAAGCTAATTGTAAATGAGAAAATAATATTTGCGTGGGAGAATTGTACTTTTCAACCGTACTACAATAAACTTACCATTTTTAACAGATATTGTGTTGCATAGTTGACTTAATTTGTATGTCAAGCATTATCAGTACATGCACACACGCACACACACACACACACACACACATATATATATATATATATATATATATATATATATATATATATATATATATATATATATATATATATATATATATATATATTTATATATATATAAATCTGAAAAAAAAATATGAAAAATTAATTTTTGCTCACGTCATTTCTATCCCAACTATTACAGGACATTTTTTTTTCTCTCTACAATTTTTCCTCTAGGTTTATTTGTACTTTTCCCCCCCTATTCATTTCTGATGCAGCGTCGGTGATGAATACACCCCATCAAGGGAATTTGATGACGCGTGTGATGCTCAACATTTCAAATTGAATGTGTACCTGATGAATGAGGGTTCTCGGCCAGAGTTGAATAATGGAAAACGACGAGACCCGATATTTTGTGCCTTTGGAAATGCCAGTGAGTTTGTTACCGGGTATTTATTTTGAATGGGGCATGTTGCCAGGTTTTTTATGCGGAGTGGGTTTTTTTTAGATGCCTGTATATCACAAACTCATCTTTAGGTCATCTCCATTTTCGTGAGATATTTCCCTTTTTAATGGATGGTAACCTCATGGTGTGCTCAAGTTTAGTTTTTCGACTTTCCTGTCCTCTTCATCCAACTTTTTTTTTAATACCATAGCCCTTTTTTTTATCCAGGAATGTTGGTTCTTGGTACCTGATCGTCATCTTGATTTTATTTTCGTTTTAGTAAGGGTTTTTTCGAAAATACTCCCCCCCCCCCCATTTTTTTTTTTTTTGACAAGATACTTAATTATTATACATTGGAAATGCGATTGATGTAGGTGAGAATCTTATATCAATTGTCACCAGTATGTATTAATTCCATAGCTGAATTATTAGTTGAGCTCTTCACTATCTTTTCTTTGTGTAGTCATCCAACTTTTTCCAGTCACTTACTTTTCATTATTTTAAACCTTTTCTCCTATTCATTTTTTCTTCGAAAAGCATCTCAACCCTTCTTTGTCAGTTCTCTCTCATTTTCTCAAATGTTCACCCTTTTCCTCATCTTTTCCTCAAATATTCTCCCTACCTCCAATGCGCTATCTCAGGTAATCTCCTCTCCCCAATTACTTCACCTCTTCAATATTATTTTCGTGCTCCATCCCGCACGCCCCACTCTTTCTCTCTTGCCTTTCAATTACTGTGAAGTTTTCCTGATAATTTTTTCCTGTGATCGAAATTGCGCACTTTAAGGAATTATCTTGCTCTTCGTGAAATAAGAGCTTATTTTCCTTAATCTCTCTCTCTCTCTCTCTCTCTCTCTCTCTCTCTCTCTCTCTCTCTCTCTCTCTCTCTCTCTCTCTCTCTCTCTCTCTCAATATATTAAATATTTTTACTGGCTAGACTGGATTCCCGTTTTATGCAAATATTTCGTCAAAAATATTGTAATTTTTCTACATTTAACGTTTCAGTTTTACTCCAACTGATCTCTCTCTCTCTCTCTCGCTCTCTCAGGACATCTTACAAGGTATCATTGAAAGTCCGTTACAGTGTCAAATACATTTACTGTTCCCTTTGTTATGTACAATATAATCTTCACTAACATTCCTATTTGCAATGTCACTTCACTAACAATCCTATTTACAATATCTCTTCACCAACATTCCTATTTACAATATCTCTTCACCAACATTCCTATTTACAATATCTCTTCACTAACATTCATATTTACAATATCTCTTCACTAACATTCCTATTTACAATATCTCTTCACCAACATTCCTATTTACAATATCTCTTCACTAACATTCCTATTTTCCTTCACATAGCATTTTAATTCCCCCAAGCAAACACTTAGATTTTCCTCCGGCAAGCATTTTCATTTCACCTTATGCTAATTCGCCCCGGCTGGCCACCACCACCCTGTTAGGTGCTACGCCGGGCTTTAGGGGGAGAACTAATTTAAAGTCCAAGTTGTTTTTGGCCCCGGGGCCTTTTTCAGTGCCGAAGTTACTTTGCCTGCTGATGTGTTGGAAGTTAAAAGAGGAACTCGGTTCCTTTTTCGGAGGGCCGTTGATTGGGTCCGACAACAGGTAGGCCAGGTGCAATTAACCAGAGTGGAAGTTTCCATTAGAGGTTTAATTAATAAAGTAAGGTTGCTGCTGAAAAGTATGCGAGAGAGAGAGAGAGAGAGAGAGAGAGAGAGAGAGAGAGAGAGAGAGAGAGAGAGAGAGAGAGAGAGAGAGAGAGGTGAACGGAACTGAAGTAGTGTTGTGGTTTGAGGGATGATGGCACTGTGTGAAGTATGACTCTCTCTCTCTCTCTCTCTCTCTCTCTCTCTCTCTCTCTCTCTCTCTCTCTCTCTCTCTCTCTAGGGTGAAATGAAAGTTTTATAAGTGTAAATCAGTGGCAGATAACATGTGGATTCTATCGAAGTAGGAAAAAGAATAGCGAAACCTCGTTTTAAAGTAGTTTTTTTTTGTGTGTGAAGGGGGGAGATTTAATGGCTGAAACATATTTTTGTAAATGTAACTATGTAAATGAAGAAGTGATAGGTGATTACAAACAAGGATTGAGATTATACTTTTATGGGTATGACTTTGAATTTCTTGTTATTCTGCATTGTTAACGTTACTGCGTTTATTCTTATTTAATATTATAGAATCACGGAGAGAGAGAGAGAGAGAGAGAGAGAGAGAGAGAGAGAGAGAGAGAGAGAGAGAGAGAGAGAGAGAGAGAGAGAGAGAGAGAGAGAGAGAAAGGCTCCATTTGGGAAGCCGGCGCGTTCGTGTCACTACTCTCTGTACATCATCCCTGTACAGGCTTTGTACCCTGCCGTGAGTCTTGGCAGCGCGTCCGTTGATGCTGGGAAAGGTAAACACGAGATAGCTCCATTCTCGCTCCTTTCCTTTGTTATTTGTACTACCCCCCACCCCCACCCTCCCCAACTCCCTATCCCCCCTGACCTGACTCCCTCCGGGCACACGTACATCATTGAACGGGAACATCCTTGTGTGGGATGATATATTGCGCGTAGGTATGTCTTTTCATTTTTTCTCCTTTTTTTTCAATATCTTGACGCTTGAGAATAGTCTTTCTGGCTGGCGAATTCCTTTGTGCAACTCGGAACAAACCTTCCCCCTTCCCCTTCCCCCCTCGACTTCTCTTCAGCTCGTACTTGTCCTCTTCCCTCCCGTCAAGGACGAGTTTCAGACAGAGTCATTATTGGGATTACTCCTTGAGGAGGAGGAGAGCGAGAAAGAGAGAGAGAGAGGGGAAAAAAGTATGAGCGTAGGCACTAACTTCAGTCGAAAGTCGTATCTAGTGCAGGAGCTGGTGCTTGTATTGGCTTAAGAGACATGGAGAAGTTGAAAAGATAACTGGCACTTTCTTTTTTTAATTTATGTGAAAATCAGTAAAAATGAAGAAAGGCTTTTTTTACTAATGTATATCACTGACCACTGCATTTTAATTAAATCTTGACGATTCAATATCTTATTGATATTTTAACTCACTTGGGCTGGAGCTCAGGTATGCTTTTCAGAACAGTGTCTGTACGGGCCAGTGTTATGTCTATATAGCAAAAGGTTTACGTATTTTTGACTTCTGTAGAGCCACTGGAACCGTTTCAGCCGATATTACCAAAAAAGCATCCTTGGGTAAGGATTCAAGTTTAGCTGATACTGACGGTGAAAGAATTTGGGGTTGGGGGTTTAACTTTCCTTGTAGGGCGGAAGAAGGGTATTTCAGAAATAGTGAAACAATAGTGAAGTTATTTTAAGAAATAGTGAAAATTGCGATGGATCATTTTAGATTGTACTGTACAATTAGAGGATCGGAAATTGCAAAACTTAGAACTTAGGAGAAAGCTTCCGTATATAGTGTAGATTGGACAGCAATAAGGGTTCACCGTTTTACACAGGAATATATAGGAATAGTTCTAATCCTATTCACAATTGCAATTGCCACAGGGTGACTGAGGTTAGTAGTGGGACCACGGACCTCTTGTTTTATGAAGTAGAAAATATGTCATGGCATGAGAGAACGTCTCTCTCTCTCTCTCTCTCTCTCTCTCTCTCTCTCTCTCTCTCTCTCTCTCTCTCTCTCTCTCTCTGAGATGTCAGTATCGAAGGGAACCAGATCTTCGTTTAAGGAGCTTGTATATATACAGTATTTTCTGTAGACGATTAAAATCAAACTAAGGAATAAAGGAAAGAAAAACCAAGAAATTAAGTTCTACCAACTTTCGTAACAGGAAAAGGAAATATTAGTACAACTTACCATTTTCTTTGAAAAGTAAAATACCTTCCTTTTACACACACACACACACACACACACACACACACACACACACACACACACACACACACACACACGAAGATCCCATGAATTTGGGGAACACATGAGAAATGAAGTAATCCATTGTTTATCGTTTGGGCTAGCAAAGAATAAAGTTGGAATTGAGAAATTAGGCCTCTCTCTCTCTCTCTCTCTCTCTCTCTCTCTCTCTCTCTCTCTCTCTCTCTCTCTCTCACACACATACACACACTCTCACACACACAAAGCCTTTTGATGTAGAACGTGCTAAAATTCATTTACGAAATGGAGTTCCCAGGAATTAAAATTCTCGAAATAGTTGAGATTTAAAATGCGGTGTCCCTGGAGATGCATATTGTCCTTGCTTCCCACTACCTCCTCGCTTTTTTTTTTCCTTTTTTTCTCTTTTTCAAGTTTCCAGATGTTCGCCTTTATTGTGGAAAGTTCAGGTGAAGGTGTTCTATATTCATTTTGTTTTGTTGATACATTTATTATTATTATTATTATTATTATTATTATTATTATTATTATTATTATTATTATGGGTTAGATTAATTATGTATTGTTATTACTTAGAAGATTTTTATTTTTTTGTGTTATCTTAATTGTCACTTTCATTAATAACTTTTTGCCCTCTTTATTTTTTGTTAGCTGGTATTATTATTATTATTATTATTATTATTATTATTATTATTATTATTATTATTATTATTATTATGGTTTAGATTAATTATGTATTGTTATTACTTAGAAGATTTTTATTTTTTTGTGTTATCATAATTGTCACTTTCATTAATAACTTTTTTGCTCTCTTTATTTTTTGTTAGCCTAATTAAGCAATAAGTTAATTGTGTATTTATTCAGATATTTTGTTATGACTACCAACAATTAATTTCATTGTGGGAGAGATACAAATGCATCCTTTGTGGAGAAAGCAGTTCTTTGCGGTGGGATTGCTCAGACGTGGTGGAGGTTTGCGGTTTCTGAACGCTGTCGTTGGCGGTGGTGCTGTTTCATCTACAGTGTATTGCTGTTATTATTGCTGTTGCTATTGCTGGATGATGTATATTATTTACACTTGTTCTAATATTGAAATTTTTTTTTAGTTATGACTATGATATGATTATCGTCTTCATTATGATACCTTCAAGGTGTAATTTTGTTTGTATATATATATATATGTGTGTGTGTGTGTGTATGATTTATATATATAATTGTATATATATAATATATATATATATATATATATATATATATATATATATATTTATATATACATTTTATATATATATGTATATATTCTCTCATGAATATATCTATTTTAACACATGCCCAAATTCTATCTCATTTCCTCGCAAGAAGCCAGAATGTAAATCTCATATAGTATGCAAAAAAAAAAAAAAAAAAGTTATTTTACTCTTCACTGAAAATTTTCGCTTTTTGCCGAATACCAAAAGAAAATGCTCTTTTCCCGCCGCCATCACTTTTAATTTTCTTTAGGAAAAATTATTTTTTTTTTTTTTTTTTACCCCTGAAAGAAAGTGGCACGTGATTAAGATAAAATGCATTATTGCGGTACTCGTTTTTTGTAACTTTTCAGACTTACTTGACTATTAAGTCAATCTTCATTTTTACCCCGAAAGTCTTTGCGCATTTTACTCGAGTGGAATAGTGTGTGAGTAGAAGGAAAATGACTTTTATTCATTTTTGGTTCCTAAACTCCTCTTGTCGAGTTTTTTTTCTTAGCTGAAGAAGGTAGGTTTTGATTTTAGGTTTTCACTAAAGAGTTTGTGTATGATTTTTTTTAAAGATTTCAAGTGTTTGTGTATTATTTTTTTTTAAGAACTCAAGTGTTTGTGTGTGATTTTTAAAAGATTTTAAGTGTTTGTGAATTTTTTTTAAAGAATTCAAGTGTTTGTGTATGATTTTTTAAAGAATTCATGTGTTTGTGTATGATTTTTTTAAAGATTTCAAGTGGTTGTGTATGTTTTTATTGTGAAGATCTCGAGAGTTTGTGTATGCTGTTGTTGTGGAGATTTCAAGGTGTTTGTGTATGTTTTTGTTGTGAAGATTTCATGTGATTGTGTATGTTTTTGTTGTGAAGATTTCAAGTGTTTGTGAATCTTTTAGATGTGGGGTATTACGTCACTCTTGTTTGTTTAGTATTCCATTGGTTTATCTCATAGTCAATGTATATTTTTACGTCTGTGGTGTTTGTGATTTGAGTTTGTTCACGTGCTTATTGCGACAAGATGAACAGGTAATGAACACAAGTACCAGGCATTAGTCATGACTTATAATCATACACTGTTTCTTAAAAATCAAGGCCTTGTGAGTACATGCTTTTTCCTGTAGCATTTTGTAGCGAATTTTAGGACACGTTTGTTGCAAGGATGCAGCTGGTTGGAAAGACAACACTCCCTTTGCTTCGTCCATCTTTTACTCTGCATTAAAGTTTACAGTCTTGATGCTTCTCTAGGTTTTTATTGCTTGAAGTTGTGTTTGTTGAGGTGTTTCATCATCTGTTGTTTGTTCTGAGGAGTTTTCAGGTGGTGGAAGATGCCACTTCCTGTAGTCGTTTTGTTTCATTTTCTGGTGTTGTTTCTCGCGCGTAACTGGTCCCATTATAGAAATTTTCTCCACTTTTTATCCTCTTTCTTCTTAGTTATTTTAATTGTTTAAAGTGAAGTGGATTTGTGGGGATTACAAGTCATTTCTTTTGCTAGTATCTTAACGGGCTTTAGTTCGTGTCCATGAATTATTGTTTTCTTTTATATAAAAAAACGGATATTCCGCTCCTCAGGTGCAGAAATAGAGAGAAAAGACAGTATTTGTTTTGTTGTGGTTCCTTGTTTCATTCTCAAATGATTATTATATCGAGGGTATTCATATTTTGAGATTGGGTGATTATGAGAAATAACTAGTGGTAATATGCTGTCCAGAGTGTTCATATTTTGGGATTGGGTGATTATGAGAAGTAGCTAGTGGTAATATGCTGTCCAGGGTATTCATATTTTGGGATTGGGTGATTATGAGAAGTAGCTAGTGGTAATGTGCTGTTCAGAGTGTTCATATTTTTGGATTGGGTGATTATGAGAAATAGCTAGTGGTAATGTGCTGTCCAGAGTGTTCATATTTTGGGATTGGGTGATTATGAGAAATAGCTAGTGGTAATATGCTGTCCAGAGTGTTCATATTTTGGGATTGGGTGATTATGAGAAATAGCTAGTGGTAATATGCTGTCCAGGGTATTCATATTTTGGGATTGGGTGATGATGAGGATTAGCTAGTGGTAATATGCTGTCCAGAGTGTTCATATTTTGGGATTGGGTGATTATGAGAAATAGCTAGTGGTATATGCTGTTCTGAGTGTTCATATTTTGGGATTGGGTGATTATGAGAAATAGCTAGTGGTAATATGCTGTCCAGAGTGTTCATATTTGGGATTGGGTGATTATGAGAAATAGCTATATTTTGGGATTGGTGAGTGGTAATATGCTGTCCAGAGTGTTCATATTTTGGGATTGGGTGATTATGAGAAATAGCTAGTGGTAATATGCTGTCCAGAGTGTTCATATTTTGGGATTGGGTGATTATGGGAAATAGCTAGTGATAGTATGTAATGACCAATGCCCTGTGCAATGCAATGGAAGAACTGTTAGTTTACCAGAAAATATCTGTCTGTATTTTCACGTATTATTTTCCTACATTTGACTATTGGCTTCCCTTTTGTTGTATTTTCCCCCTCATTTGTGTTTATGCTTATTTTTTTATTCTTCGTGTTTTCCTTCACGTCAGTATTTTTAATTCACCTTCTATTCCCCTCTTATGTCACTGTTTGCGTTCACGGTTTTTCCCCTCTTCTCTCGTCACTGTATTTGTATTCCCCTGCGTTTTGTGATTCATGTCTCTGTATTTTTATCATCCGTTTTCCCTTTCGTTTTATTTATTCATTTCTTTAGTATCAAGCGTAATGAGTCAATATGGGAGACGGAGGGATGATTTCTGCGGTAAATCACTGCTTATCTTTCTGGGTTTGAGGATTTTATTTTGTCTGTTACTTAGTGAGGTTTTTTCACCGCTATATGTTTGTATGTTCTGCTCGCCAGTAGGAATTGAATCTGGAAGGTGGTAGGATGCTTTTAAATATGAAACAGTTTTTTTTTTTTTTTTTTTGAGGGGGTTGCTATTAATCTTAAGACCACGTTATTGTTACTTTCTTTTCAACAAAATATGAAAGTTTTTTTTTTTTTTTTTTGCTAATAATCTTAAGACCACATTCTTGTTACTTTTCTTGCCAACAAAATACTTCATGGCAGGAATTCTATATTTACTGCCTGCATTATTGTGTGATTACGATTATGTATTAATTATTGTTTCTGATTGTTGACGAAATTATTATTTTTCAAGTTAGGGACACCGGAACGTTTGGCAGAGGTACCCCAGGTTGCTTAGACTGAGAGACGAGAAACTATAGGAATATTTATCCTGAAATTGCCTGGACTGGTAACAGAGAATTACTAGGACAAGTACCCAGAATCTGTTAAGACAGGTACTTGGAAACTGCTTTCCCTGGGTTCACGGGACAGTTGACGAGACAGGATCTCAGAAACTGTTTGGGCAGTTACCTCGAAACTGTTTGGACTGTATTCGGCAACTTGAAATATGTACACAGAGACTGCTAGGACAGGTATATATTAATTTATGCCTCTCAAGGTAACCTATCAGATTCGCCTCGCTCATTTTTCTAAAAATAAATGTTTCCTTATAGATAACAAGTTTGGAGGAAGAGTCGTTTTTAAGTAGACAGGTAACTTCAGCACCATCGATTCAAATTGTATCATATCCTTCTTTTGGTTGAGTTCCCGTCTCATAGTCCCTATGGTAAATTTAATGTTATATCTATAACGATAATTTCATCATAAAGACTTAAAACTCGCTACTGTACGGAGTGAGATATGATTTCAGTACGAGACTTTCCCGGCGGAGTTAGTCTGCAGTGTTACGAATGACATCATTGTTTAGCACTACATATTCATTTGTCTACTTTTCTCCCTTCAATTTTTCCGGAAGCGAACATTTGTGGAAGTTTAAAGGACCCCCAGAAAGTACATTCGTCAGACAAATGCTCGTTAATGGACTATGCAGCTTGAGAGAGAGAGAGAGAGAGAGAGAGAGAGAGAGAGAGAGAGAGAGGGGGGGGTTTTGGTTAATGACTCTCGAGTTCCATTAGTACAAGAGTCTTTTGTTTACAAGGTCGAGTTTTTTTTTCTTTTTTAGAGGATGAAAATTCCTCACAGTAATTGAGTGAGATTTTAGGATTGACTAAATGGGACCCTTAGTTAGCAATTAGGGTTCAGAGGAATAAAAAAAATGGTTTAAAATGTTTAGAATTTGTTATGTACTTCTCGTGTATTATGGTACTATTTTTTAATGCAACGGCTTGGAGCAATGCTCACTGCATATTATACTTTTACTTTAGTCGAAGTGAGCCAGGTGTCTGATGACAGAGTTCCATCAAATAAACTAATTTATTTTCATGTTTTTTTTATTCTTTTTTCTTGAAAGGGAGAATAGATGAATTTTTTTTAACTTCTTAAACAAGTAATCGAAATTTTTTTCTAAATCTAATAAGCAAAATGTTTTCTTGCATGGATTGCTTACTGACTCATGATTTTTTTTATTTGGAAGCTGTCAGGAATGTATCGCTGATTTCATGATTATTTTTTTTTTATTTTGGAAACTGTCAGGAATGTACTGCAGATTTCAACGTGCGTTTTATTGAAAGTTTAATGTAATAAAATAATTCTTCTTTCGTTCGTGCATAATTTTCGTTTTATGTTTCTCTGCTCATTTCCGTTTCTGAAGGAGGATCCTGAGTGACATAAAAATTTTGAATTAATTCTTCCCTCTTAACCAAAGTCGGAATTGATATCATATCATTCGCTGCAGTCTTAAAAATGTTGGAATAGCGAGTCTTAAGTCTTTTTTACCCCTTTATAAATTCACGGACTTTCAAATTTGCCTGGGCTCCCAGGAGAGAACTGCGGAATAGCTGAAGTTCTCATTAATTTTAACGAGGAAAGATCCCGCGTCTCGTAAGCGCTCGAGACAATCGTAATCTTTACGACGCCGTAATTCTTTCCCGTAATCCCCGCGTTATCAGTTCGGATCAGACGGCAATTGGTGGAATATGCGCGTTCAGAACGATATTCATATTGGTCTTTTGCAATATCCATTCGGATTTGTGTCCGGCGTTTTGTGAAAGGATCATAATTCTGTCTCGTTTTATTAAATCTTGGCGCGCGTCAGTGATTCGTGATTGAAAGCTTTAGGCCAAAGGCCAAGCACTGGGACCTATCAGGTCGTTCAGCGATGAAGCGGAAATTGACAGTTAGTTAGGTTTGAGAGGTGTAACAGGAGGAAAACCTCGCAATTGTTAGAACAGGGTGGAAAGGAAGATGGGAGAAAGAGAATATGAGCGGAGGTACAGTTAAAGGAATGAAAGGGGTTGCAGCTAGGGGACGAAGGGACGCTGCAAAGAACCTTAAGTAATGCCTACAGTGCACCGCGTGAGGTGCACTGACTGCACTACTCCCCTAAGGGGTTGAAAGCTTCTTTATAAAAGGTGTTTGAATTGAAAGCTTGTTTGTAAAAGATGTTTGAATTGAAAGCTTATCTGTAAAAGGTGTTTGAATTGAAAGTTTATTTGTAAAAGATTTTGAATTGAAAGCTTGTTTGTAAAAGATGTTTGAATTGAAAGCTCATTTGTAAAAGTGTTTGAATTGAAAGTTTATTTGTAAAAGATTTTGAATTGAAAGCTTGTTTGTAAAAGATGTTTGAATTGAAAGCTAATTTTTAAAAGATTTTGAATTGAAAACTTATTTGTATAAGATATTTGAACTAAAAGCTTATTTGTAAAAGATTTTGAATTGAAAGCTTGTTTGTAAAAGATGTTTGAATTGAAAGCTTGTTTGTAAAAGATGTTTGAATTGAAAGCTTATTTATAAAAGATGTTTGAATTGAAAGCTTATTTGTAAAATATAATTTGAATTGAAAACTTGTTTGTAAAAGAAATTTTGGTTGATCTTGGGCATGGCGTCTGGTCGGAATTGATAGCAGAAATATCTGTTAATTGATATTTCTTTTTCCTCTTACTATTCTCTGTAATCTTTTAAGTTTTTCTTGCTGTTATTTATGCTGGAACTATAAATACAAATTGATGTGGCAGACTTATTTAATGAACAGATGTTCGTTGCAATCATCTCCTTATATTGAAAATTAAAAGTTAGTTATCGTATCTATTACGATTGTTCAGTAATGTTGAATTCTCTCTCTGGAAGCTTGTCTCATGTTTTACTTAAAAACCTGAAGATAAGTTCGGTAATATTAAATCCCTATTCTCTCTCTCTCTCTCTCTCTCTCTCTCTCTCTCTCTCTCTCTCTCTCTCTCTCTCTCTCTCTCTCTCTCTCTCTCCTGTAAGCCTGTCTCATGGTTCATTTAAAAAGTGAAGATAAGTTCAGTAATATTAAATCCCCATTCTCTCTCTCTCTCTCTCTCTCTCTCTCTCTCTCTCTCTCTCTCTCTCTCTCTCTCTCTCTCTCTCTCTCTCATGTTTTCATCTCGCATTAAGAAACTAAAAAAATCTTTAAATCCATTTCGATTGTTATATAATGTTCAACTCCACCCCCTTATCTCTCTCTCTCTCTCTCTCTCTCTCTCTCTCTCTCTCTCTCTCTCTCTCTCTCTCTCTCAGTTTGTCTTTCTCATGTTTTCATCTCGCATTAAAAAACTAAAAAAATCTTGAAATCTGTTTTGATTGTTATATAATGTTAAAGCTCCCACCCCTAATTTTCTCTCTCTCTCTCTCTCTCTCTCTCTCTCTCTCTCTCTCTCTCTCTCTCTCTCTCTCTCTCTCTCTCTCTCTCTCTCTCTCAAAGTTTGTCTTTCTCATATTTTCATCTAGCATTAAAACTAAAAAATCTTGAAATCTGTTTCGATTGTTATATAATGTTAACCCCTACCCATATCTCTCTCTCTCTCTCTCTCTCTCTCTCTCTCTCTCTCTCTCTCTCTCTCTCTCTCTCTCTCTCTCTCTCTCTCTCTCTCTCTCTCTCGTATGATATTTACGGCTCCCCCGAGGCCTGAGTGACGGGCTCCCCTATGTCTTCCGTCATTCAAAGTACGATAACGTTATCTAAAATGTTTTGTATTATGATAATGAGCTGCAGAGTGGTACTATATTAGGTCTGGGGGAATTCTTTCATGCGGCCGCAGAATTTTGAAGTATATTCCCCTTTCTCCTCTATCTCTCGAGACTGCGACATAATTTTGAGATATATTTTTGAGATATGTTTCCTCTCGTCGTTACGGAATGGAGATAAGAAGAATGAGAAAATATTTTTAACTGGAGAGAAATAAATATTTTTATATAGAATATAAAGTAATATAAATGTATATTTATATATATGAATATATATATATATATATATATATATATATATATATATATATTTATATATATGAATATATATAATATATATATATATATATATATATATATATATATATATATATATATATATATATATATATATATATATATATATATATATATATATATATATTCAGCATGAAGCCATGTCCCAGTTGTGACGCCAGTTTTAAAGCCACGAATCAATCAAGCCATGTCCTAAAATAGTGGTCCACTCTACGGGAATGGAGATAGAAAAGAATGGTAAAAAAATGATGTACTCCCTGTCTGTAGTTTAGGCAAATAAAAAATAAAAAGATAAATAAATGATAAAATAAAAATAAATAAAATAAAATAAATGTAAATAAATAGAATCTTGTATCTCTCTCTCTCTCTCTTTCTCTCTCTCAGAGTTTACTTATTCTATAAAAGCCATATATATATATATATATATATATATATATATATATATATATATATATATATATATATATATATATATATACACATACATATATATATATATATATACATACATATATATATACATACAATACACACACACACACACACAGAAGTCAAAGGACTCCTCCTCTTCCTCCTCTCAAAGGGATGTGACCGGCCTCTTGCCTAATCACAGGATCGTAGTAGGACTATACAGGACACAATGGAACGTACACGGAATTTTTCTTTCTTCTTTTATTTTCATCACTGAGAGATGTCGTCGGCTCCGTAGGCTCTATAGGCCTAAGGATCATACACAAACACACACAGTCCGGTTGTTGTTGTTGTTGTTGTTGTTGTTGTAGGAGGCTTTTGTTCTTCCCTGCGAGGCTCTTTTGTTCAGGCAAGGTTTTTATTTATTTTTTTTTTAAGTTGTAATCACAAAATGGAAGGATGGCTGCCTTTTCTTGTAATCGTGCCGCGTCGAGTGGTTTAGGTTTGTATGTTTTCTTTCAGCTTGAAATGGACAGTATCGTGTGTGTATTTTTATTTGTATTTCGTGTGTATAGATATACATAAAGCGGCAAACTATATATATATATATATATATATATATATATATATATATATATATATATATATATATATATATATATGTATATGTATGTATATATATATATATATATGTATATATGTATATATATATATATATGTATATATATATATATATATATATATATATATATATATATATAATTATATATAAATATATATTATCTACACACATATATATATATATATACATTTATATTGTATACATACATATATACATACCTATACAACACATATATACAGTAATATATATACATATGCATATACATGTACGTACTTAGTTGTATGTATATATATTTTTTTCGAACTTGACACAATGTCTAATAAATCTTTACTTTTTAAAACAAGGAAACTATGTTTTAAAATAATTTTAATAATTTTAACCCTTTGCCTCAAAAAAAAAGTTGTAAACTGGCCCCAATACTTCTTATCAGAATTACATCTTAGCTCACGTAAAAACCAAAAATCACTCTGCTGTAAATCTCTGTACATCTCCTATGCGAGATTTCACCGGAGAGAGAGAGAGAGAGAGAGAGAGAGAGAGAGAGAGAGAGAGAGAGAGAGAGAGAGAGAGAGAGAGAGAGTCTGAAGTGGAATCTTCAAACATCCCCTCGGGTCCACTTCGTATAGTTGAAAGGGACCTCAGGGAATGTTGTCGAAGTCTACACAATTTTTTTTATTGACTTTGCACTGGAAGGAGGTTGTTCTTGGCTGATCGAGTTTACGGTACAACCTCTTTAGTACTGATAGAAAAGAAGCTGTGTGTGTACGGAAATGCGGTAGGAGATGCATTACTTTATTTTGATTCGTGAAAAAGCAGTAGTTGAGGTCCTGCCTAAATGGTTAGAAGGTTTTCGTTTATTTAGCTGCTTTTAAAGTTTTATTTGTAAGAAAATTAAAATGCTGATTATATTATATAATATGGTTTCAAGTGTTCTGGGTTAGATTTGTTTTGGATTCTAAAGATATACGTATATGTCCTTTTGTTGGACCATATTCAAGAACTTGTAGTTTTGATAACTGTATATGTTGTGGTCTGTAAACTTCTGTCTATCTATCTATCTATCTATCTGGAGTGTATATATAAATGAATGGTTCCATTGAACACTACTGCTCTTGATGTTTGCGCAAGCAGGCTTCGCAATAGAACGTGCAACTTGGTTTCGCAAGCGGACTTTCAAGCGAGATATAAATATCATGAACAATATGATGACGTAGTGTAGGAGAGAAATAAATAAATAAATATATAAATAAATAAAATCCTGGCACAGGAAGAGTGTTATCTGAAAGTAGGGAATGTTGTATGTATACAGAATACTGGACAAGATTTAGAAGATACATGATAAATGAGTATTGAATTAGACTTCAGAGTTTGTAACTATTTTGATTAGGTCGATTTAAACCGTAAATTGTCAGTGTGAGATGTTTGTTATGTTTTTAAAAGTGGCATTGTTAAGTCTGTAACATCCATTTGCTTTTTTTAAGCAAACCTATCCGTTGATTACATATATAATCCCGGGATATACACGGATAGCAAAGTGTCTGCCTATATCAGCCGGCTTGCGGGATTATATATATAGCCATCGAGGCTCTGTTAATAGCCTAATATATATATATATATATATATATATATATATATATATATATATATATATATATATATAATAGATAGATAGATATATAGATCAATGTTAATGGCGCGTATCTTCCTTTCAAGAAATTCCATTTCCACGTCGAAAACGAGACAAAAATAAAAAACAAAAACATTGCAAAGTCTCTTGTTCCCAGGAAAAACCTTTCGCCATATTTCCCTTGTAAAAATTTATAGCTTGCGAGATGATTTAGCGAGGCGTTGTGTGTGTGTGTGTGTGTGCGTGCGTGCGTGCGCGCTCTTATGAGATCGTCCTTTCTCTCCACCTTTAACGACTACCCGGACCAGTGATCTACAACTCATTTTCGGGGAGAAATATTCCTTTAAACAAGGGACGGGAAGACGGTGGAACGGTGTTTTATATATGTTTCCATGAGGAGAGAGAGAGAGAGAGGAGATATTGTTACGAAGACCTGGAAGGGAAATTGTATGACGCTGTAATGAGTTGTTGGTAGTTTTTTTTTTTTTTTTTGTCTATTTTGATTTTTGGTTACCATGTTTGGTGGATGTGGGTATTTAAACGTTTGTTTTTGTTTGTCGTTAGTATTATTATTATTATTATTATTATTATTATTATTATTATTATTTATTATTATTATTATTGCTGCTGCTTTTGTTTTAATTGTTAGTTGTTATTATTATTGTTAATATGACTGTTAAACTATAACCATCATCATCATCCTCGTTATTATTATTATTATTATTATTATTATTATTATTATTGTTGGTGCTGCTTTTGTTGTGATTTTCATTTATATTCGTATTGGTAATATGGTTATTATTACCCTCATCATGATCATCATCATCATCACTTATTATTATTATTATTATTATTATTATTATTATTATTATTATTATTATTATTATTATTACTGCCAGCCCTGTGAAAGCTGATAGTCAGCTCAGTGGTCGGGTTAAACTATTTTAATAATAATAATGATAATAATAATAATAATAATAATAATTATTATTATTATTATTATTATTATTATTATTATTATTATTATTATTATTATTATTATTATTATTATTATTATTATTATTATTTAGCCAAGTCAGTGCGAGAACGAAAACGAAAAGTGAAACAACAAAAAGAATAACATCTTTGCTTCTGAATAATTTAAATAAGTACGCAGATAAAACTAATAATCTTACCTGCTGTTGCGAACATCCAGCTATTTATTTAACCACTACCCTGCAGTTGCTTAGTCGCAAGGTACTCCCAGCATTGTCGAGGACTCAACACCTTGCAAAGTTACTCCCGAGGGAAGTTACAATCGCCGTCTGGCGTCTTGAAGATTGTCCTGGATTAGCTGGGGAATTCAGGGGGCCACTGAAACGTGATCCCGTGTTATTAAGGGGCATTGTTTAAGCGTCAAGGTGTTCGGTGTAAATGTGCCCTTGTTGAGAGATGGGTATTCAGTGTGTTATGTCGTTTGTGAGATTTGTGTCTTTACGGAATTAAATAATGGACGTGAATGTTTTTTTAAATCAGTTTATTAGTGTTTTTGTGAAGTTTACTGTTGTTTGAGATAATTATCTATCAAATATTTAAGTTAAAATAAAAACATTCTCTCTCTCTCTCTCTCTCTCTCTCTCTCTCTCTCTCTCTCTCTCTCTCTCTCTCTCTCTCTCTCTCATTTTGCAGGTACGCGCTTAACAAGGAAGAATTTAAACATGAATTATTTAAACTCTCTCTCTCTCTCTCTCTCTCTCTCTCTCTCTCTCTCTCTCTCTCTCTCAGGGTACCACGCAATACCCATCAATCCTTCCCTCGCCCCTATAACAGTGTGTGTGTGACCATGACTCATCAGAAAACGTTATTTTCATGAGCTTTTTCTTTTTTTTTTTTTGTCTTCAGCCCCCTCAGGTATATTTCGACCAGACTTCGAGACTCTTTTATATTTTCTCCTTTTGTTTGTTCGGGCCATTTACGTAACTTTTGAGGGGGTGGGGGGGTTGTTAGTTTGTCCCCTGTTTGTTTGCCGTTCATGGTTGTTTGTTTGTGAAATGTTCGCCAAGTGTCGGCGTTCTTTGTTTGTGCAGGAAACGTTTGGTTCGTGTGGTAGATAATATTTTGTGTTTAAATTGGCTGTTTTGTTTTGCCGCTAAAATTGCGAATTGTGAAAGGGTAGAAATATGAAAGAAAATAAAGAAATAAAATATAAATAATGGGAAGGTTAGAAATATAAAAGAAAATCAAATATGAAATATCAAAAATGGAAAGGAGAGACTTTTAAAGAATATAAGAGAGGAATAGGAAGATTTTATTGATTGGAAAATACAACGAAATGATGATAATCCTTGAATACATAAGAACCACTTAGGAAAAAAAAATATCTTTTTTATTGGAATTAGAACGATGGTCATCTTCAGTCATGTTATAGTTATAAGTTCGTCTTGCCACCGTGACTGAAAGGTTAGGAATATAGAATAAAATAAAATATACCAAAAATGGAAAGGGAAGAACTTGCTGATTGAAAAACACGAGAATGATAAATCCTCGAATATACGAGAACCGATTATAAAAAAGAAATAAACTTTTTAGTTAGAATTGGAGAGACGGTCAAATTAAACACTGAGTGAAATGTAAGGAAGTCAGCACAAAGAAAAATGGAAGAAAAGATTGACGGTTGAAAAACGGGAGGAAGGAAAAATACCCTGGAGGGAAAAAGGGAGAAAAAAAAGGGGGGGACGACTCTTGTGAATAGGGTTAGCGTCCCGTAAATTGCCTTTTCTTCCCGAATCTATCGGCGGAGATTGGCTGATGTCCACCTTTGAAAAGTCTCCGCTGCAAGATGATGGGAGTTTTAAAGGCTCAATTATGGCTGTTGTGATACACGTCTCTCTCTCTCTCTCTCTCTCTCTCTCTCTCTCTCTCTCTCTCTCGGTTCCTGACTGGTTTTGTGACGTAAGTTCAAGTTGGAAGTAAATAGATTACTCGCATCATCCATGTCCTCCTCCTCCTCCTCCTCCTCCTCCTCCTCCTCCTAAATTCGCTTTGTCCGTTTCCTCTTGTTCTCCATCTCCCTTCGACTTATGCATTCATTTTCTCCATTATTCTCCGTCTTCTCCTTTTCGTTCTCCTCTCCCTTCTCTCTCCCCCTCCCCCTTCCCCTCCCTTCACCCTTCCCTTCCCGTTTTACACTTCCCTTTCCCCCATTTCACTTCCCCCACTCCCTTCTTACCTTGTTCTTTCCCCCTCCCATTTCCTTTCCTCCTCCTTTCTTCCCATTTTCTCTCTTCCCCTTCCCCGTTCCCCTCCCCCCTCTCTCTCTCTCTCTCGTCGCCTGGGTGCAGTGTCTTCCTAAATTATCCCCTCCTCGGGCGGCCGTATTTCGGGTCTTATCGCTCCATAGAAGGACAGTAAGAATACGGTGCCGTCATTCCTCTCTCGGTTGCCAAAAGGGCGATGATGTTTATGTGATGGCCTCTTCTCTTCCGTCTCTCTCTCTCTCTCTCTCTCTCTCTCTCTCTCTCTCAAGGTTCTCTGGTCTTGTTTGGAAGGGGAAGGATGGGAGGTGTTTTGTATTCTATTCTTTATTTTCTCTCTCTCTCTCTCTCTCTCTCTCTCTCTCTCTCTCTCTCTCTCTCTCTCTCTCTCTCTCTCTCTCTCAAGGTTCTCTGGTCTTCTTTGGAAGGGGAAGGATGGGAGGTGTTTTGTATTCTATTCTTTATTCTCTCTCTCTCTCTCTCTCTCTCTCTCTCTCTCTCTCTCTCTCTCTCTCTCTCACATATATATATATATATATATATATATATATATATATATATATATATATATATGTATATATATATGTATATATATATATATCCTACACATCACAATAATTCCTGGTTACGATCCACTGCACTCTACTAGCTCCCAGGTAAACAATTGACCCCAGTATATATATATATATATATATATATATATATATATATCTATATCTATATCTATCTATAAATAAATATATATATATATATATGTATGTATTTGTGTATCTGTTCTTCTTTATCTACATCTTTTCCCACTTCTAGGTGTATATGTATATATATATATATATGTGTGTATGTGTATGTGTGTGCGTATGAATGCACTGATGAGAGGTACACAGGAAGGGATAGAGAATAAAGTCACTCAATAAACGTTTCACTCTGCGAATGTACCAACTATTTATTACCCCGTTCGCCCTCTCCCTCCCCTTGTGTGTATGTGTGTGTGCGTGCGTGCGTGTGAAAGCAGGAAATAGCCAGTGTTGTGCCTGCAATCTGCGTCTCATTAGGGCCGTGTAAGTGTAGCATAAATACCGCGAGTTAGCGGGATCCATTCCAGGCGTTAGCGAACTCCTCCCCTCCCAAATAACAAGCTTGATCTGCGTTTCTAAAACAATTCTCTCGAGGGGGAACGGTTCTGTGTGTGTGTATGTGCGTATTTGTATTGGGTGCTTCTGCATGCACCAGTTATACCCTTTTCGATGTGCGTGTGTATGTGTGCGTGTGTGTGTGTGTTATGTGCTGTGAGTAGGATTCTGTGTGTGTGTGTGTTTTTGTAAGTGGGTTTTACGGATTTTTATATATATGTATGCGTGATGTGATGTGATTCTCTCTTTCTCTCTCTCTGTAAATATATATATATATATATTATATATATGTATAATTATATACATATATATATGTAATGTATGTATATATGTATATCTCTTTGCTTTTTCAGTTTCCTTTAACAGGTATTCTATCTTTTTTTTTTACCAAATATTTACTGCATATTTAATTTTATTTCTAAGAAACATTTATTTATACTTTTTAAATAAAAAAATTCTAGTTATCTTCTACATCGATATCAGTTTTTAGTAGAAGTCATTCATTCAGGATTCAACTTTTTAAAAATGATTTTCAACAATTTTCCTTTGGCTTTTTTCATTTTTACTCCATCGTTTATCTCTGTTACTTCGCCTATTTTAATCTTCTTTAAACCTGAATTCTGTTTTTCTGGATTGTGGTTTCAGATATATATAATTTCCGGTTTCCTGGATAGCCTTTATGCTCTTTTGATTGTGACGAATTTTTATCATTTTTTATACGTTTACATATTTTTTTTTTCCTTTTTTCATGTCATTTATAGATGTGTTTATTTTTCATTAATGTTTGGTTCCTTTGTTTTTAATGGCCGTTTTTCCTTTTTTTGTAAATCATTTGTGACAATGACATGGATATCTTACATAATTTTCAAGGAACTGATGTTTATATGCTTTTATTACTAATTTCTTTTCTTTACCATTATTCTTCTTGGGTAAGGTGCCAAGTTATTGCTGCATTCATTCTGTAATGAAATATACAAGACATATAACTGTTGGTGTCAAGTTTATTGGCTTGTATTTTAAAAGCGTAGGAATTGAAAAAATGGTGTATTAATCTCATTTAAATCGTATACCTAAATTTTAGAAGATTTTTAAGTAACTTATGAATCACGGGAACAAGGAAGGATGGTGGAGAGTTCATTTTTGTAGTGAAGAAATAGGGAAAGGCTTTAAAACTTTACTAAACATCAAATAGCTCAGGCTATCTCTTTCAGTGCGCATGCGCAGAACCTTCAAATTCGTGTTGTCTCTGTGATATTCCGTGTTCCTTTTGGCCTTTCCTAGAAACCGCATTGCCACGGTCTCTCGCTTGTACGTTACGTACCTGTATCGTGACGACGAAGTACGTATAATACGCGTACGATTACATTGTTGACCGAAGTCTAGGAAATTGGTGCGAGCGTAATAGAAATTAAATACCAGATGAATATTACAGACGGTTATTAAGGAGCCCCTGTTGACATTACCGGGGGTAATTGATATTACTGTCAACTCGGTTACTGTTTATTATTCATTACCTTCTAAGAACGCCATTATCTAGAATAATTGCGCTCCGGGAATGTACCAAGAACGATTTTATCCCAGAGTCAGTACGAAGGCTCGTAATAACGTTATCAGTAATGTCGGCTGATTAATATTCCATGGGAGTGTTGTATAACTCAATGTATACTGTATTATGACTACTGGAGACCCGTATTTGCATTCCCCAGTAAGTAGTTTGTCTTGGGATTTTTCCTTCTCGTGATATCGGGGTGAAACCATTGTGTGCTCGAGTCTGCGTCCTGAAATACGGACGTTGGAGGAAGTTCCTTCTGTAGAGCAGCTGGCTATTTCAATTTGAAAGCTTTTAGTGTTTTCGTTTGGTAGACTTTGATGCATCAAGATTAGTTTGAGAGATGTGGTCGGTCGATGGCTTGTCTTATAGAGACATATTCTGCTGTTGTAATAAGGGTCGTTTTCCAAAGTGCAACGGAGACTTGAATTACGTCATCTTATTTTGGGATTTTCAAGATTATTTTTAGTAGTTGCTTTCTTTTCGATTATAAGAAGGAAACCATTGATGCTCTGTTGGTGCACTCTTATGAAAATCACGAGATCGTTCTGATAAATAGTCTTTCTTTATCCGAACTATTATTTATTTGTGTGTAGCTTTTCTGAACTATATTGTGTGTATGTGTCAGATATATTTGTTGATTTTACTTTATTTGCTATTTTTATATTGTATATTCCTTCTGTATGTAAATTATTTACATATAGTAACTTTATTCTGTGGGAGATTGTTCTGCAAGGTAAAAGTAATGTAATTAAGTTCCGAGGGAATCTTTGCACATTTTGAATATATGTAAATATGAACATTAGCCGAGACTGATTATCTGCTTAGGCACTTTCATAAGTAGCGAACTAAAGCCGAGCTTGACCATTTCATTTTAAATACACAATACGTTTTGTTTTTTTCCACTCCTTGTAGGAACCACATACTGTGACATCATCATGATGTTAAATTCAACTCCGCTTTCTTGGGAAAGCGTTCGCGTCTCCAGCATTTTCTGTCGATATGCACTTGAGCAAATTTCGAGTTTTGCGGTGCTTTGTATCGGAAGAAATGGGATGGAAAAACTGGTCCAAACTCATCTGCGTGTTTTTCCCTTTAATGTTCGAAGTTTTTGACGCTTCGACAGTTGCGGGTAACTTGCAGCACGTTTCGTAAGTGTGGTTTGTCTGTAACTGTGTTGTGCAGATGATTTTATCTTTGTAACTGTTTAAGAAAGTTAAATCGATAATTCACGCACACACATACATACATACATATATATGTGTGTATATATATATATATATATATATATATATATATATATATATATATATATATATATATATATATATATATATATATATATATATATATATATATATATATATAATATGTCTTAATATTTTTATACTCTGTCCTGTCACTGTAGGTTGGTTTAATGTATATCATAGACTTGGTAAAACGAGTTTTTTTTTAATTCCCTGTCGCAGAGAATTACTACTAAACAGAACGCGCAAATAAAAGATATCAGCAAAATCTATCTTCACAGTGCTTGTGATACAAAGTTTGTTTTATAGACCGGGTGGATATCCCAATCAAGTACGTCAGGTGAAGTGTGTTGCTTTAGAAAGTTTATCCTGTGGATTCTCTGGTATCACAGAGGAACTGATGTGGAGGTCCTAAGTAGGACAGATTTTGACTGACGCCATTTGTAACCATTTATTTAGAAACTGGCATTATATGATAGGCCCGTTTAAAAAGTTAAAGATAGTCGAATTTTGAAGAAAACGTTGGGAGAAATACAAAGAGGAAGATAAGATAGCTTTTGCGCCAGTTTTACTCTGACAAAAATCAAATGGTCTTTATTATATCTCGGTAAGTGATTGAGAAGTACCCATGACAGAAGTCTGTTTTGGTGAATAAGAGTTGGATGCATATATGAATGTAGAAAGAGAGAGAGAGAGAGAGAGAGAGAGAGAGAGAGAGAGAGAGAGAGAGAGAGAGAGAGAGAGAGAGAGATCGCGCAATGCAAGTGCGTGATCGTCGAGAAAAATATAACAACAATATGTGTTATTGGATTTCGCAAAAGAATACCCTCTTGTTTCAGGGAAGGGTATCCTCTCTCTCTCTCTCTCTCTCTCTCTCTCTCTCAGTTTATTAATAAACAAACGGAATCCAAGCCCTTGGGGTGCCGTGCCCAGGGAAGGCTCTCACCCTCTCGTAGAACCCTTCAATTTGCTGCGGCGTCTTCATCCAGGGGCAGGGGAATATCGAATCACACTTTGTTGCTCTTTACCTTACAGGGGAATCCGTGGGGCTGTGTGACCCCTTTCCTTCAGATTTTATTGCTTAATTTTATTTAATTTCGTTTCCTCTTTTTTTTATTTAGTAAGGTCGGCTGGCGCCCTTTACTTCAGAGGAATTTTGTAATTCTCTGAGAACACTGTTTTACTTTAGTTTGGATTTTTTTTTTTACTTCAGAGGAATTTTTAATTCCTTCAGGATATACTGTTTTACTTATATATATATATATATATATATATATATATATATATATAATATATATATATATATATATATATATATATATATATATATATATATATATATATATATATATATATATATATATTTTTTTTTTTTTTTTTTTTTTTTTTTTTAGATTTTTTTAGGTTTTGATTTAAATCTTTATTACCACTGTTCTGCGCTCCAGTTTTGATTTGTTTATTGTGGGGAGAATGAAATCAAACATCACTTCGTCAGTCTTAAGAGGATTTCCGGATACTTTGGGCCCCCTCGGTTGTATCGTATTTTCCAGTTTTATCATTTCATAGTTTTCCCGGGATTCATGCGTTCGTTTTCCCCTTTCGTTAAAGTCTTGATAGTTTGCTTATTTTATTTTTTAATCTCGACTATTGTTTGTTCTTGTTCATATATCCATTTCCCCCTTTCGTCTTGCAACTGTTATTGAACAATCTGGCGGTGCCGTGATATGGGCTAATATTCAGCCGGGATTTTCTTTCTTTTTTTATATATGTTTCTGGGTGTGTAATATTACTGCGTCGTTTTTAACCTTGGAGAAGGGTTTTCTGATGTTCATTCATCCTCTTGACTTACACTGTTATTGAACAATTGACTGCGACGACATAAAATGAATTTACGTTTTCAGATCCTCGGGGTAAAGTGGTATATTGCCGCTGATATATTAATATTCTAAAATCATATTTTTTCTTGGTATTAGCCCCAATGGACAGAGGCAGGGGACTACAGTTTTCCCTTCTCTTGTCTGTCCGTCATTCTGTCTATGTCTGTCTCGCTTATGATTTCATTACTACTCTTTCACACTCAATCTTGGACAGAGACCCATCATGTATAGATGATCTTGAAGGGAGATCGTCCGTTTCTCTGTCCGTCAGTGTACGTTTGTATGTATGTATGTATGTATGTATGTGTGTGTGTGTGTGCGCGCACGTGCGCAAGGAATTTGCCCATAGGGAAAGTTATGGAACTTTATTAACTAGATTCTTTATACAAACGTCAACTTTAGCCATATGTTTGTTGAGAGATACTCTACTACTAATGCCTTCTCAGGTCACATCAGGATTAGTGACCTTGTGCCCTTGACCATAAACTTCACAACAAAAAAATACCCGCCATCCGAGCATTCGAATTTCACAAGGAAAACTGTCGAGTTCAACTGTCTTTGCAAGAACCTCGAGTTCAACTGTCTTTGCAAGAACCTCGAGTTCAACTGTCTTTGCAAGAACCTCGAGTTCAACTGTCTTTGCAAGAACCTCGAGTTCAACTGTCTTTGCAAGAACCTCGAGTTCAACTGTCTTTGCAAGAACCTCGAGTTCAACTGTCTTTGCAAGAACCTCGAGTTCAACTGTCTTTGCAAGAACCTCGAGTTCAACTGTCTTTGCAAGAACCTCGAGTTCAACTGTCTTTGCAAGAACCAAGATGGTGTCGTCTTCGGGCATTTCATCAGTTGGGCGACAGTGTTACAGTTGTTTTATTAGTTAAATATGAAGCGTGACTTGTGGGTTTATGCTGTGTTTAATTTTGCAGACGATTTTAAGTGAAAATGTTGCTGGTAATTTCTTGTTGAAGTTTGCAATGTCACTTTTTATCATTATTTCACATTGAACTGATACAGCAATTACTTTTTCATCATCTCTTGTTATTTTCTCTCTTTTGCATGGTCTCCTGTTCGTTCCATCTGTTTTCTATCATACCAGGGAATTGGCTCTCTCTCTCTCTCTCTCTCTCTCTCTCTCTCTCTCTCTCTCTCTCTCTCTCTCTCTCTCTCTCTCTGTAACACGTTTTAATGGCTTCTTTCTTCTTGATCCCCACCCCTATCCTCAAACAAAGGGGACGGTTTCCTTGATGTGTTTTCTCCAACTATTTCCATCGAAAGCCCAATAACCCCTTATACTGTCTTAAACTGTTTTTAAAAACAGTTTTGTCTTTCCATGAAACGGTTAATATCCAATCAAACTTTTCTAACCTTAAGGGAGTTTTATCCCTCTAGAGTTCATGCGCAATATTACTGCTGATATATCATGAGGCTTCATTGCTGATATATCATGAGGCTTTATTGCTATCGATTCCGTATCTCGTAGATATACGGCATAGCTCCTTTATTTAATACGGCGTTTGATGTACTGTTATGATCCTTGGCGCCTCTGGTGGGAATAACGCCCTTCTGTTATGGGGTAAGTTTGAATGCCTAGTTTGTTTTATGGTTTTCGAGTTTTTTTTTATTATTTTATTTGAATTATTTTGTTTTTTATTACCGAAGGACATTCTGGCCTTTGAAAGCTTCCACGGGAAGTTAATGTGATTATTCAGTATGAAAGTGTTATTATTATTATTATTATTATTATTATTATTATTATTATTATTATTATTATTATTATTATTATTATTATTATTTTTTAAAATCATAGTCGTTCCGGCTAATTTATATAGGTTTATTTCTATGTACCGTTAATGTTTCCCGACAAAAACCCGTACGGGATACCCCAGAAATTTGACCAAAACCGACCCAACCCTGACCTCTGCCTCTACGGACAAAGGGAATGCCCTGAGAGAGAGAAAAAAAATGTTTTGGACACCTTCGTCAGGAGGGTCCTCACACATCGATCCACATGGAAGAGTATTGTCGAAGAATCGACAGTTTTTTTTTTTTTTTTAGATTTTGATAAGTAACAGGTTTGCCCGACAAGGAAGTAAGATATAGACCTGCACTGCTATCAAGTAATAGCATGAAGGACCGACTATAGAATCAGTAGTTTAAATATTTGTTTGAACTTCGACATCAAAGTCACAAAAGACTGTGGAGTCAAATTATTGACAAGAAAATTACCACCAAGGACTATATTCCAGTGGAGTCGAACTATGTACAATAAAATCCCCATCAAGGACTCTATTCCAGTGGAGTCAAACTGTGTACAGTACTGTACAGTTCCCATCAAGGACTATATTCCAGTGGGGTCAAACTATATACAATAAAATTCCCATTAAGGGCTATATTCCATTGGATGCAAACTATATACAATACAGTTCCCATCAAGGACTATATTCCAGTGGAGTCAAACTATGTACAGTAAAATTCCCATTAAGGACTATATTCCAGTGGAGTCAAGTCATACTATGTACAATACTGTACAGTTCCTCGTCAAGGACTATATTCCAGTGGAATCAAACTATGTACAATAAAATTCCTATCATGGATTATATTACAGTGGAGTCGAACTATGTACAATAAAATCCCCATCAAGGACTGTATTCCAGTGGAGTCAAAATATGTACGATAAAATTCCCTTTATGAACTGTATTCATGTCACATCCTTTCGTCTCGAAAATTGCTCTTTCTGATATTGATATCGCCGGATGCTCAGGGGTAATGAAATATGTCCCCTTGCAATGTGAAAGATTTATTTTGGTTCCTGGAAGCCAGAACTCAATTTAATCGCGATGTATATATATTTTTTTTCTGCGATTGATTTCGAGTAAAGTCCTCTCATCCCTTGATGCCAGTTGTTTAGGGGTCTGTCTTCGTACTTCCTCGAATCCTGCTGTGTGTGGGAAGATTCATTCTCCCCTCCTGCCTTTCCCTGTTATATTTTGTTAATGTAGAGGCCGATGGAAGGGCAATCTGACTTCCTCGAGTAGTCAGATCTTTTGGTTGTAAAACAAAAAAAAAAAACAAAAAAAGTGAGGTTTAGCCTTCAATTCTCGTTGTGTAGACGTTCCTCTCCCGGCTTCTCAGCCCCTCTTATGAAGATCTTTGCCCTAGTCCAGTGGTTCTTAACCTTTTTTCACCCTATGATCCCCCGAGACTCTTCAGGGTATTGCCGTACCCCCTTTAATAAATTTGGAAATGGTGAACCTTGTGAAAAGGTAAGATAAAAGAAAATGGTAAAAGCCCAATTGACTAACCGAAATATATGAAAATAAAGGATATTCTCCCGAACCCTTTGAGACCCCCTGAGAAGCCCCAAACGACCCCTCAGGGGGACACGACCCCCGGGTTAAGAACCGGTGCCCTAGTCGCTCCGGGAAGTCCCAGTTCTGTAGAACCACTTCCGTCGGCCTCCTTAATTCCACGTATCACTTCCTTTCCCCTACCCTCTTAGGTTTCAAGGCTGCTTCTGTAGGTCTCCCCTCCCCACCCCTTTCCAGTTCCCAAGTCCCACTTCTGTAGACCTTACTTTTCCAGTCCCCATAATCCCATCTCTGTAGACATCCCCACGTCCTCCTCATCGTCGTCTGTAGATTCCCTATACCTTACCACCCTCTAGCTCCACTTTTTTATACCTTTTTTATCCTCAGTCCTACTTCTACAGACCTCCTTATCTAACAGTCATAGTCATTCCTCTCTCTCTCTCTCTCTCTCTCTCTCTCTCTCTCTCTCTCTCTCTCTCTCTCTCTCTCTCTCTTCCAATCATTTAATGCCAGGTCTGAAAGTCCTTAAAGTATCCCTTTCTCATAGCTGTTAGTGATACTTTGGTATATATCCGTTCCCCCTTTTCCACTTTCAAGTTCCACTCTCATTCCCACTTCTGAAGATTTTCTATGTCTCCCTCACCCCAAATCCTGTTTCTGTAGAACTCCCACTTCCGTATACCTCACCATATCCCTTATTCGTACTTAAGTTGGCACTCCTCACCCCAAATCCTATTTCTGTGGAACTTCCACTTCTGTCTACCTCACCTCTTAGAAGTACCTACGTAGATACCCCCTCCCTGCATCTCTCACGAAGGAACTTCTACTTCTGTATATCTCACCTCTTAGAAGTACCTACTGTACGTAGACACTTCCTCTCCTACCCTAACCCCCCCCTCCCTGCATCTCTCACGAAGCCTCCCAGAATGTTGCCTGAGAGGCATCACGTTGCAAATCATTACAGGAATGCTGCACGGCATCAACATTAAATTGCCAACTAATTGCCGGCCCTTTGCCATGAATAGTGTGGCAAGGATCACGTCGAATCGCGCTGTGTCTATTGAAGGTCTGTGATTGGCTTCTCGATAATCTTCACGTCTCGCCTGTGAAGGACTTCAATGAAGGACTTAAATGAAGGGCGAGATGAAGGACAGATGAAGTCGGCTGCGAAGGGCTGAAGGATGGAGGAGGAGGAGGAGGAGATGTTTGGGTGATCCGTCTTAATCCTTTCGGTTATTGGGTGGTGATGTTGTTTCATTTTGTTTGTGCGTATGTTTTATATGGCATGATATAAAAGTATAAAGGTATATGGCATGATATAGAAATATGAAGTTATATGACATGACATAGAAATATTAAGTTATGTGACGATATAGACATATTAGGTTATGTCACAAGATATAGAAATATTAAGTTATATGACACAATATAGAAATATTAAGTTAATAGGTGATATTTTTCAAGGTATGGTATTTTTATAAAGGAGGTTTTAATTGATTTGTGTTATTATTTCTCTCTATGTAAGCAATAGTCCCTTTACTTCCTCCTTCTTATTGCCAAAATCCATTTGCGTACATTTCAAAGGACGTGGTACGGTTTTACGTTATAGAAATATCCGTTTGTATAATGTAAAGAGCTAACGGTCTGTAACCTGTGCTTTAAGTACCGCCATTTATTTTGGGGGAACAGCTGTTATAGATTCTGGCTAAATTTTGCGTTTTCCAGAGCGAGATTGGATAATTGCCTCCCAGTCAAAGAACAGATGCTGGTACATTTTATTCTGGGTAACCATGTAGCGAAATTCTTTTTAGTTTTGTGAAAAGAAAACCATCGTGCCGGCTCTCAGATCTTAAAAACTACCGAGCCTAGAGGGCTGCAAATTGATATGTTGATCATCCACCCTCCATTCATCAAACATACCAAATTGCAGCCCTCTGACGTCTGTAGTTTTTTTTATTTTATTTAGAGTTAAAGTTAGCCGTAATTGTGCTTCTGGCAACGATATAGGATAGGCTACCAGCGGGCCGTGGTTTAAAGTTTCATGTGCCGCGGCTCATATAGCATCATACCGAGACCACTGAAAGGTAGTTCTAGTTTCGGTGGCCTTGATTATACGCTGTAGCGGCTGTACTGACAACTCGGTTGCGTCGAAGAAACTTCGGCGCATTTTTACTCGTTTCTTTAATGAGTCTCTGCGCTTTTCAGCGGATTATGAGGATTGGAAAAAAACAGACCAGATTTAAAATGCCTGTAGCTACTCTCTCCCTTCCCCCAGATCCATTGATGAAAGGTATGGCATGAACGCATTTGGAGTGCATGCAGGTGGCAGGCAGGGGACAACTTTGGCCCGAAAACCCATTGGCCGCTCAATCATTATAAAGGGTATATAGCACTTGTATTTTTTTTCTATGGATGGATACCACTTTTTTTTTTTTTTTTTTTTTTTTCGTGCACGTGGTGGGGTGTTTTTTTTTTTATGCGAGAGTGGACCTAATTTTTTTTTCCATTCGTTTTAAAGATATGGCTGTCGTGTCGTGTTATTGAAATGCTAGAGCGTTTATTTTAAAGTTCATTTTTGTTTAATGGGTATATTTTATGTCTGTGCTACATACATTCGCCCCCTCCCTTTTATGCCTCTGCTACATACATTCCCCCCTTTTCATTTTATAAAATAATTTTTATATATATTTTTATGTATATACATATCGACTTCGAAATAATCTCTTGACTCCTTTTATTCTATGTTCCGTAGTTTCATTTATTCCGATACATTACCCATTTATTCGCTAAGAAAATCCCCCCGTCACCCCCAAAAAATATAATTAACAGGAAGCATATGCAATTGAATTGCAACGCTTTTATGCACGCACACACCCAACGCTTCGTCATTTCGGCGCGATCAATTTGCTTTAGCCTGTGTGCAAGTGCTTTCAACTGGCGATTGATCAAGCACATCTGTGCGAGTCCATGCGTCTCTGATTGATCGTTTGTGAAAGGGGGGCGGGGGGGGGTTAGAGGAGGGAGGGAGGATGGGTGGGGCGAAGGGTGGTTATGGATTTTTCTGACAGATTTTTCTCTCTCATGCAATTGAGTGTGCATGACGAATTTCGCGTATGCGTTTGAGTGATGCGTAGTATCGTTAGTTTTTTGTTTCTTTTTTGTCAGTCTTGCTTTTAGTTTTTTGTTTGTTTATCGTATTTTACAAATTTTTGTGTGATTTTATTATCTATTTATCCATTGCCTTTCGTATTTTCTGTTTAACTTTCTTTCTAATATCAGTTACGATTAACTTATTCAGTCAAGTTAACCAGTCATTTCTGAGAACTGAAATTTAAAATTTCTGTTTACGAATGAAAAATATTTTTTGATTTTTTATGCTTCATTTTTTTGTGATTATTGTACCTACGGTGACCTATCCAAATTTTAAAGTAAAAGCCACATAGACAAATTTATATATATATTTTAAATAAATTTTAGGTTTTAGATAAGGTTTGTTTCGAGGTTGCTCAATTATTTTCGAAGGATTATCACCGTTTGGTGTTTTGTATTCCCTTGCACTGGCTGTAATTGAAGGCTGTAGCTAAGAAGTGCATGCATTGCTTGCATTGCGTGGGATGGTTGCATAGGTTTAATTTTTCATTTTTCATTAGCATGACTAACTCACGCAGTCCTATTTTTCAAAGCCCTTATAAAAGAAAAAGAAAATTTACTGTTATTATTATTATTATTATTATTATTATTATTGTTGTTGTTGTTGTTGTGGTTGTTGACCAAAGCCGTAAAGTTAAACATCATCATCATTATTAATAATTAATCAACCACTAGTTATTATTATTATTATTATTATTATTATTATTATTATTATTATCATCATCATCATTGTTATTTATGTTTTTTTATAGTTGTTGACCAAAGCCATCAAGATAAACATCATCATCATTATTATCAACAATACAATTAACCTTTTTCAAATGGCAGCCCTACCCTGACGCAGTAGAAAGCCCAGACCCAAAACCCGATTGATTTCCCCTTGCCGTCGATCTCGACGCATCAGCTTATTGCGTAGTTCGAAGCGTATCGACGCCGTTAACGATTCGGGGGGGGCGGCCGGCCCTTTACGTTGCAATGATTACAGGGTCCGCAGACGCTTTAACAGACTGTCTGTGAGAGGCAGTCTGTGCTCTTTACGACGCCGTCAGTCCGTTACGGTTTGGGCTACTCCCGGGGCCCTGTCATCATCGACACCAGGAGGTGCCATAAGGAGCCGTTTGTGAAGGGAGAGGGTGATTGGTCTTAGGTGTCCGGGGTGGGGTGGGAGGGGGAGTGTGTGTGTGTCGCAAATTAAGCAGTTGATCGATTTAGGGAATGGGGGAGACAATTGGTGGGGCAGGGGAGTTGAATTAGGATGTGAATGCCTCCGTTTTCAAACTTCGTTTATTTTTTTATTATTCTTTTCCTTCCTTCTTTGCTGCTTTCCTCTCTTTTAATTAATCTTCCTTTTTTTCTTCGTTTTTATCAGCACTTATCTCTCTGTCCATCTTCCATTCTTTGGCTTTTTATCAAACCCCGCCATCTCTCCTCCTCCAATCAATTAATCTTCCTTTTTTTTCCATTCGTTTATCAGCACTTATCTCTTACCCATCTTCCATTCTCCTCACGTTTATCAAAAAAACCATCTCTTCTCCTCTCCCCTCTCCTCTTCCAGACTTTTATCAGCTGCATTTTCTCCCACCTGGTAGTTCCGGGTTATGGTTTCAACTCTCCTCCCTCCCTCCTGAACCCCCCCTCTCCTGTGTCCAGACTTCTTCCTGACGACGGGTTATGGTTTAAACAGAACAACAGCATGAACAACAAAAAGCAGCACCTGGTAAGTGACGGGTTATGGGTTAAACAGGAACAGCAACAGCATGAACAGGCAAAAGCAGCACCTGATAAGTGACGACGGTTATGATTTAAACAGGAACAGCAACAGCATTAACAACAAAAGCAGCACCTGGTAAGTGACGGTTATGGTTGAAACAGGAACAGCAACAGCATGAACAGCAAAAGGCAGCACCTGGTCAGTGACGACGGGTTATGGTTGAAACAGCAACAGCAACAGCATGAACAGCAAAGGCTGCACCTGGTAAGTGACGACGGGTTATGGTTGAAACAGCAACAGCATGAACAGCAAAGGCAGCACCTGGTAAGTGACGGGTTATGATTTAAACAGGAACAGCAACAGCATTAACAGCAAAAGCAGCACCTGGTAAGTGACGACGGGTTATGGTTGAAACAGCAACAGCATGAACAGCAAAAGCAGCACCTGGTAAGTGACGACGGGTTATGGTTGAAACAGGAACAGCAATAGCATTAACAGCAAAAGCAGCACCTGGTTAGTGACGGGCTATCGGTATTGGAAGAGGTAGAATGGGCTTTTGTGGGAGGAGGGTTAAAGGATTGGGAAGGTGGGTTGTAGTTGCTTTTATTGTGGGAGGGGGTGGGGGCTGCTGGGAGGGAAATATTGTATTGGTGATACCGGGAACTTCCAGTCTACCAGTTCGCATGACAATAAACACAACCACCTTTAAAGACCCTGTATTTTCCCGCATGCAATGTCGTCCTTCCACATGGCCCCGTTGCATGATTGATTGCGGGCGCGTTGACGAGATGGTCCGGGGCTTGTATGGACTCCCTGGGCGTGGGGCGGGGGAGAGGAGTCGGTGGGAAAGTCTTCTGGGAAATACGCGCCGAGGCAATTTGTATGTAAAACAGGTAATATCGTATTAACAAGTCTGTTTGCCGCGAGATTTACGGCTTGTAATAGCTGTTGAGCGTCACCTCTAAAACGTGTTTTACGGGCCCTAATGACTCTCGAGCCGCCAATTTCTAAAGCCCCCCACCCCCGCGAGATCGTAGCCGTTGATAATAAGCGATTTTTACTGATTTTCTAGATCGAGCTGTTATTAATTGTTATGAGTAGATTCTTGCTGTTAGCGGCGATGACGCGTCGTCGTTGATTGCCAGATTGCCTGAGGAGGAAGGTCTCGCCTGAGGAGGGTCTCCCCTGAGGAGGGTCTCCCCTGAGGAGGTTCTCGCCTGAGGATAGCCTGAGGAGAAGGGTCTCATCTGAGGAGGGTCTCGCCTGAGGAGGAGGGTCTCACCTGAGGAGGGTCTCGCCTGAGGAGGAAGGTCTCTCCTGAGGAGGAGGGTCTCTCCTGAGGAGGGTCTCGCCTGAGGAGGAGGGTCTCACCTGAGGAGGGGGGTCTCGCCTGAGGAGGGTCTCACCTGAGGAGGGTCTCGCCTGAGGAGGGTCTCTCCTGAGGAGGGGGGTCTCGCCTGAGGAGGGTCTCGCCTGAGGAGGGTCTCGCCTGAGGAGGGTCTCGCCTGAGGAGGGTCTCGCCTGAGGAGGGTCTCTCCTGAGGAGGGTCTCGCCTGCAATAAAAGCAAAAACGAGCGAGGGAGGTTAATAATGTGTCTCTTAGATAAGGAATTATGGATTCTCAGGCATTATTAAGTTGTTATGAATTAATCTTCTTTTTTATTTCTTTTTGGCTTGTCGAGCAGGGGGACTTCCCCCCCCCCCCGTGGATTCGGCGTTTGCATATAGATGAGATTTTAATACGAGTATTAATGGGCAGGAAAAGTCTTGCGGGGAAGTGGATTTAATCCTCCTGTCCTTTTAAATCCACCTTCTTTTATTTATTTTTTTTTTACATTAGACTTCTTCGCAAAAATGTGGAAAAATAACTTGAAGGAATATAATTTCGGCGTAAGAAGATTTCAACACTCAAATTGGTAGGGAAAAGTTATTGGGATGGTTGGGGGGGAGCGGGTATTTCAGGCATTCTTACCCACTACATTCACCTTCCTCCCCATCCGAAAAATGAGTAAAATCGACACCCCTTCTTGATAGGGGGGATGAGAAAAGAAATTTTTAAAAGTACCCAAAAGTTTTCAGGATTAATTTGACGCCACACCCCTCTCTCCCTCGACATCCTATTACCCCCCCCCTATCCAGACATCCTATTACCTTGCTTAACCCCCCCCCCCCGCCCCCCACGATATTCCATTTTTTCTCTTCGAAGTTTTTTTTTTTGAAGTAATTATTTTTTCTTCTTCAACTGCCTACTTTTATTTTTTATTTATTTTTTTTTTTAAGCACTCGCTACAAGCTGTAGCCTCATAAATTGAAGGCGTGTGGCTGGATGGAACAGTTGTATGACTTTTTTATGATGGTCGAGGGCAGGCCGCCGCTGCCTCCTCCTCCTCCGAGCGCACCGAGCAGAGGAAAAAACAAAGATGGCTCCACGTTTAAATCGGGAAATCTTTCGATTGGTGTTTGCTGTTGTTGCCGGGATAAAGGGAAGGAAGGAAGAAAGGAAGGTGAGAGGTAGGAGTCCAAAAAAAAAAAAAAGAAAGGAAGAATATATATATATATAACTAGTAGTGAGATATTAAGGAAGAAAGGTGAGAGACAGGAGTCCGAAAAAAAGGAAGAATATATATAACTAGTAGTGAGAGATTAAGGAAGAAGGGAAGGAAGGTGAGAGATAGGAGTCCAATAAAAAGAAAGGAAGAATATATATAACTAGTGAGAAATTAAGGAAGGAAGGTGAGAGATAGGAGACAAAAAAAGAAAAGAAGAATATATATAACTATTGAGGAATTAAGGAAGGAAGAATTTATATAACTAGTGAGAAAGTGAGGAATTCTAAATACAAAGGAATATCTTTGAATTAACGCAGAAGAGAAACTCCGGTTAAAGAACGAAATTATAAAAGTGAGAGAAATTAAAGGAACGAAAAGGTGAGAGATAGGAGCCAAAAAAAGGGGTACATAAAACTAGTGAGAAATTAGAATTTCCAAGTGGAAAGGAATATCTTAGAATGAACACAGAAGAGAAATTCCGGATAAAGAACGAAATGATGGAGATAAAAGGAGAGAAATTAAAGTTGAAAGCGTAAGTAGGGAGGAATATCAGAGGGGAATAAGGAAAAAGGTGAAGGACTGAAATTGCAAGAGAAAATAGACGGCGAAGAACAAAGGAGAGTGAACGGTGAATCATCGCACGGAATCAGAATAGCATGAATGGTTGGAAAAAGAATAAGAAAAAAGTAAATAGTTCTTATCTTTATTGTTTTGTCTTGTTCAATATATGTTTTTATGTTACGTTTCTTATATAATTTAGTTTCTTTTCCAGTAGTTTTTTTTTTGAGGAAACAGAAACCTTTTATAATATCCAGATTATTTTTTATTATTATTGAACAAGCCAAAAATATCCATTAGATTAACAAGAAAATTTTCGTAAAATAAAATGACAAAACAGAGAAAAAAATTATTACAAAATATAACCGAAAGTAAATAAATAAATAAATAAATGTATAGATGTATCACTGAATTTTCTGCATTCAGAGAACTCCCCTAACCACAGAGAATAAAGAAGGGCATGAGAGAATGTGATAAAGAGCTGAATGCAGGGAAAATGAAACGTGAAATGAGACAAGGTCGAAATGAATGAGGAGATAAAAAAAAGTAGATGATGAGAGCGGAGTTCAGATTAAGAATACGAGAACTTTGGAATTTTTTCAACGTAAGATCTAAGAATAGGGTGAGAATTCAAAGAAAAGGGAATGTATTTATTTTTTTTATATATTTCAAGTGCGAAGGCCAACGGGATGGGCAATCTAATGGGCGCTATTAGTCCAGACCTGGAAGAAAGAAAAAGGCAAGAAAGGTGGGACGTAATCAAGTATTTTAAACAAATTCTCTAGTCACCTGTTTTTATTTTTTTCACGTGCCTTTTTTCACATGCTTTTTCTATCATGTTTACCAGTGGTCAAGGTTGAAGTATTGTCAGTACATATTAACTGATTTAAGTAATTATATATATATATATATATATATATATATATATATATATATATATATATATATATATATATATATATATATTTAGAGGCTCATAAAATGTTAGTTGGGCCGATTTAGAGAAAAAAGAATCTTTGTGGTAACATTTTTAATAGAAATGAAGAAGAAGAATAGAGCAGTTTTCTAGGGAAATTCATGAGATGGAGAATTTGTAGGAATAAGACCCAGAGTGTTGGTCATGGATAAGGGATTAACACCCTTGTGTTGAAATGTATCAGGACTACTACTGCTACTGTTACTACTACTCCTACTTGTATCGCTGCTATGAAACTAAGGAAATTTCTTTTGTTGTAGTAATGGTATGTTCTTCAGGAAATCTTTAGTAAGTAATATACTTGTGAATGACAGCAGGTTCATTATCATACCATGCTCTCTCTCTCTCTCTCTCTCTCTCTCTCACGCAACCAAGCATTGATTTGTCCTATCATTGTCAACCCCTTTTTTTCATTGTGTATTTACGACCTCTCTCTCTCTCTCTCTCTCTCTCTCTCTCTCTCTCTCTCTCTCTCTCTCTCTCTTTCTTTCAATGGTGCCAGTTAATGCATTCTTAATGCCAATGGCTTCTTAGACGTCAGACCAGAACGCAATGAATATCCTGGAAAAAAAGATTAATAATTGAGGCAATTCCAGCAAACCACCACAAAGAAAAAAAAAAAATAAATAAAAAGATAAAAAAAAAAAAAAAATAAGAACGGCCGTTCATCAAGTCAAAGACCTGAGTGGGCAAACATTACCGAAGTGCTTTTGAAGAATTATTGTAGAATTATTCTCCGTTTTTTATTTTTCTTAAGAAATTTGGGAACGCTATCGGTCCCCTTTTTGAAAGGGCCTCCCGTGACGTATGGCGTTTTGGCGAAGGTGTGACAGGACAGAAAAGTGTGAGTTTTCCTTGTTTGTCTTCGGTACATTGATTTCCGTTTGTTTTATTATGCATGAAGTGGGTTGCTGCAGCTGTTGGGGGAGTGATATTACCATTAACTCTGGTACTTCTGAGTGTTACCCTTTTCATGGAAGCCATGGCTTTTACTTTGACAAATGTCGCCACTCTATCTTTTTTTATGCTTTCTCAAAAATAATTGATCTTGTTCCTTGAACTAATTTATTTTCCTTCACGGTAATGGCTGTTGCTACTTCTACTGATAGACTAGTTTTATTCTAAAGTAGCATATGCCACCGCCACTATTGCTACTGCTGCTACTCATTCCCTTTTCTTTTCAAAGTAGCGCATTCTGCCCTAAAATGGAAAACTGCAGTATCTGCAGAATTTTAGAAATTGAGATATGCCACCTATTGGGCTCGTGAAACACTAATACACAAGTGACTGCAGTTTCAGAATGATTCTTCAATGCATTATTTAGGAGGGGTCCCATTTCCATTATCTGCAAAATCAGTAGTAAGGGAAGGGAAAACTGCAGTGTCTACCATTTTTCTCAGTTTTATATTTTTGCAGATACTGCAATCTTCCTTTGTAGGGAAGTATTGGTATCAGCTACTGCATTATGAATGAAAGACGTGATCTAGATTCATTTTTTTTTTTTCTGGAATATCAGTGGCTGAATTATGAATGAAAGAGGTGGTTATCGAATTCTTTGTTATGCTGTGTACTTCGAGGTAAAAGGTTTTGCCGTGAAATCATAAAGAAAGGTCTCTCTCTCTCTCTCTCTCTCTCTCTCTCTCTCTCTCTCTCTCTCTCTCTCTCTCTCTCTCTCACATGTCTAGGGATAATCGTTTACAAAAATGAATCCAAGGACCTTGGAAAAATCGTGAAATATGGTTGCTCTCTCTCTCTCTCTCTCTCTCTCTCTCTCTCTCTCTCTCTCTCTCTCTCTCTCTCTCTCTCTCTCATGTCAAGGGGATAATCGCTTACAAAAATGAATCCAAGGACCTTGGAAAAATCGTGAAATATGGTTGCTCTCTCTCTCTCTCTCTCTCTCTCTCTCTCTCTCTCTCTCTCTCTCTCTCTCTCTCTCTCTCTCTCTCTCTCTCTCCCAGATCTAGGGGATAATCGCTTACAAAGATGAATCGTGAAATTAACTCTCCTCACCCCATCTTCTTATCATCGCCAGCTAATAGGCATACAAATTTTATGAGCCTCCTCAGCAAATAACTCCAAGGGGGGGGGGATCACGAGTCACGTGTCTTCTGGGGATTTTGGGTGACCCCAGGAAGGGGGATCGTGAGGTCACAGGCCTATTGGGGATTGAGGACTGCCGCGCCATAGGCCGTTTGATGTAGGCCTGGGGTGAGGGGAGAGTTATAGAGGTTCGTTTGTAAACCCGTTGGGGATTGCCGAATTCCATTGGGGGCCATAATGGTTGTCTGTTAAGTCTTTGGCTTTGTGTCTGAAAAGATCACGTCCGTTGTCTTATCAGTGTTTATCCAAGACAGACAGACTGACAGACGCTTGTGGGGAGTCTGTTAGATCAACTGGCAGGCTGTGGGAAGGTAAACAGACTGATTAACGAGCAGGCTTGCATTTTTCTGGTTTATTTTTTATATGAATTTGAGTGACATCGTTTCCTGTAGCTTTCATTCACCTTTCTTTGTTTCCCATAAATTTTCTTTTGATAGGAAGTTCTGTCACATCATTTTGGGTTAGAGTACTGTTTTTTTTATCAAATATTTTTTCTCTCAGTTAAGTCTAGATAAGAGCATTGAACTGATGATCTTCCCTTTTGCCTGCTCGTGATCCTAAAAGCTATTTTGCTAATTGATGATAAAACTTTTCAGTAGGAACTTTTTAATAGGATTTCATTACCCATAAATAAAAATTAAAAACATTATTTCTGAAACAGTTGTTTCCTTGCGTATAGGAGCGATGCAGGAACCACAGGCTCTTTTGAGAGCAAAATATAAACAAGAGAAAATGGCCAAAGCAAAAAGTTTTCGGTTTAACCTTTAAACCCTGAAAGGTCATGCGTAGACGAAAAACTTCTCTGTAACAATAGAAAGTGTATTATCCCTTTAACTGTGGATGCTTGATCTTACAGCATATACATTTATTGAATACCACGGTCTCCAATCAAGTTTAAGAGAAAACTACATGCAGATTGAATAATTATACTTAAGATTAATATCACTGTATTTAAAGATGATAATGTGGACGCCCGAAAAGCATTATTAATGAAAAAAACGAAAATATAAAGTATTATCAGGTAGCAATGAAAATGCAGAACTCATGTCTAGCGAGATAGAACGGTAACCAGAAAAAGTGGAGTATCTGGCAGCATTCAAAAGTGGCATATGAAAAGTTACAAAAAAAAAAAAAAAAAAGGAGAGAGAGAAGCAAGCTTAAAAGCGTAGTGGTGACAGTTAAAAAATTGACAAAAAAAAATGGCCTATTGTCAGTCCCTACTGTACGGTAGATCGATAGAGAACAAGAGCCTTGCGAATGAGAATGGATGAGAATGAATGAGACTGAATGAGTTAAGTAGGGAAGAGTGGAGAGATTCTCAAGTACCCCGGGGCTTTATTTGCACGGGCCAAGCCCTCTTTCTTCCACCGGGGGGTTAACTCTTTCCCCCCGGGGTAGGTAGAGGATTTTGTGCATTATTTATGACATCTCTCTCTCTCTCTCTCTCTCTCTCTCTCTCTCTCTCTCTCTCTCTCTCTCTCTCTCTCTCTCTCACACACAGATACGTCTTAGGTACTGGGCATTATTAATCCCATACTGACAAACTAGAGAAGAGAAAGACTATTTTTTATATTTTCTTTTTTGTATGAAAATTTCCTGGAACTTTGGCCTGCAGCTGCAAAGTTTTGAGAGAGAGAGAGAGAGAGAGAGAGAGAGAGAGAGAGAGAGAGAGAGAGAGAGAGAGAGAGAGAGCGGTCTGATTATTATGTCTACTTGAATTCAATCTGTGGGTCCATCTACGTCTAAACATACAATTATTGAGTTGGATTTTGTTTAATTTAACTGATAAAAAAGTTGTATTCAATTGTAGAATTATGTCCGCATTTTTATACAGATGATTCTAGTGTGATTTAGAAATTAATAGGTCAGTAGATGTATTTTTATTTTTTTTTTATTTTATAAACTCAGTAGCTCGGGGCAGCCGGGATCATGAAGAATCCAAAATGAAAACGTTTTAACAGACCTTGAAGGCTCATAAATATCAGTAAACAAGGAATTATGCAATCTGGTTATGTCATCTGATTGGAAGCATTTGCTTTTGTGATTTGTGCGTTTTGGTGATGCTTAATCATGGCCTCAAAATTCAGTTGATTGGTTTATTGAAAATGAAAGAAATATATAGCGTGTTATTGTTTTTAAGAGAGAGAGAGAGAGAGAGAGAGAGAGAGAGAGAGAGAGAGAGAGAGAGAGAGAGAGAGAGAGAGAGAGAGAGAGAGAGAGAGATTCAAGAAGAAAGTTTGTAGGAAAGGGGTAGGGGATGGGGAAAGTGTTGATTGAAAATGGCAGATGAAAGATAAATATCATGAAAACAGAAATAAGCTGATGTTAGAATGAAGAGAAAGCTTAAGATAACAATAGTTGTTGTGAATATACTAATGATTCATACTGCTGTGTAAATAGATAAAATGCAGTTTGCAATAACTGACAGAAAAATGAAACTGAGAGTACAATAGAGAGAGAGAGAGAGAGAGAGAGAGGAAAAATTGCCTTGTTTGAGCGCTGCCGTACTGTACAGATCAATAAGCTGAAGAGGATAGGGAATGAGAATAGATGAGAATGAATGAGAATATGTTAAGAGGGAAAGTACTGGAAGAGATTCACGAGTACCCCGGGGCTTTATTTGCACGGGCCAAACCCCCTCTTCCACCGGGGGTTAAGCTCTCTCTCTCTCTCTCTCTCTCTCTCTCTCTCTCTCTCTCTCTCTCTCTCTCTCTCTCTCTCTCTCTCTCTCTCTCTCTCCGGGCTATGAGGGATAGGAGACTTTGCATTAAATATGACAGATCGATTTTTCTTTTCTTTTATTCTCTCTCTCTCTCTCTCTCTCTCTCTCTCTCTCTCTCTCTCTCTCTCTCTCTCTCTCTCTCTCTCTCTCTCTCTCTCTTATGTCAACTCTTTTCTTTTGTTTTACGTGACCTATCGGTAAATAGGCATTGCTTTGAGTATTTAAATATTGATGATAATGCTGGGAGCAGGAGACTAAATGAGAATTGACCTGTGATTGGTAAGTACAGTTCTGGAGAGAGAGAGAGAGAGAGAGAGAGAGAGAGAGAGAGAGAGAGAGAGAGAGAGAATGGGCTCAAACAATCCTTGCTATTGAAAGTGATACACTGTATTACAACATACCCGATGAAGTAATTAAAAATCATATATGATGGCCGATGCATCTTGTCACTGAGTCCGAAAGTTATGCGTTGGAATTCATTGCACGTAAGCCATGTTTGTTAGTGTCTGTAAATTTTACTCGTGCAAAGTATGGTGACTGAAAACGGCATAAATAACTATATTTTAATTTACTGTTTCATAGAACCAATTTTCGTTGTGATTATTGAAACAGATCCTAATTACTATTATTTATAGTGAGTTATTGTTATATTACACGTGGGCCTAAATTAAAGTTTTCTCTGTAAATTGCATAATACGTTTTCATTAATTTATGGAAAATTTTAATGAGGTATCTTGAATTTTTTGTTCACTGTTGTATTTTCTGAAGGAAACTTTTGATGATCTTTTGCATGACGTGTTATTTCTTCTTCGTATTGCTGTGTTTGTGTTTCCTCTTATTCTCGCTCTTCCTCCCTGTTCATTGTCCCCCCTCACCTCCCTTCCCCTTGCGCAGTGGCCCCCTTCTCATTTATCGAAAGAAACCAGAGAATGCCGATTAAACTGATACACGCACCATCTATCTATCGGCCCACTTCATATAATGTATTTAAGGGAGAATTGCCCCCTCCTCTCCTCACCCCTCCCTCTCCCAGCGTCCCCCCCCCCTCCTACGCCCTCTACCCCGTTGCTCCCGAATGAATAATGAAAACATTAGTATTTGCTCGCTCGAGGACCAGCATACATTATTGAATTACCCAAACAATGCTTTTGATTGGGCAGAGCTTGCGTTATTGGATGTCACGCACGTAAAAAAAACGTGCTTGGGTTTGCTTGGCGTAATTATGTAAATGATTGCTTTGGCTGTATTGACTTCGGTGCGTTCCCTTCGAAGCTGCTTGTTGTTGCAGCGGCGTTCTATATGCTACTGGGAGCAATGGGAAGTTGAGAATTGCTTAGTTAAATCTGTGTAGAATTGGTAAAATATTTTCAGTAAATCCCGTAAAAGAAAAGTGTACGTGTGTTTTAACACAGATTCAGGCTGCTTCCGCTCTATAGTGAAACATGTTATACACATGTCGGCACCTTGTCGTATATATACGTCACAGATAAGTTGGATACAAGTTAACGACTTTTTGTCTGTCCCAACCAGTGTTTCATATGATTATCCAGCGCTGGTCAAACATTCGTTCTCCACTTCTGGTCAGTGACATGTTTTCAACATGTTTGTGATCTGTATGAAATAAGTTGCCGATGTGTTTGCAACATGTTTTACACCCTCAGTTTGTAGTAGGAATCCGTCATCTTATTCTCAATAAGTTGCTGATGTATTAGCAACATGTTTTACACCCTTAGTAGTAGGAATCCTTCATTTTATTCTCAATAAGTATCCGATGTGTTTGCAACATGTCGTGCACCCTTAGTTGTGGAAAGAATCAGGGTCCGGTCAGTATTTAAATGGAGGAAACAAAATCAACAAAACAGTCCTTCATTTTGTTCTCCCCTTTCGTCGTCCTACGAGTCCTCGACTTCAAGTTTCTTCATTAAGGAGTCGAGTAATCGCAGTAAGAAAATCTACGGTCCTTGGACCCGAAGTTTCACTTTACTGGGAATTTTTTAACTCTAAATTGGGGATGTGCTGAGCAAGAATTTATTTATTTATCTATTTATTTATTTGTTCATTTATTTATTTATTTTCTGCTCCACTGTTAATGTGCGTAATGCATTTTTGCGCTTTTGGGATGATGAACGTATTCACGAGATGTTTTAAATTTGTATGCCATATGCCCTCTCCAAGTTCTCTCCCTGGCATGAGTGCTCGTGTACAGATAAAAGTTGGGAAATGGAATGCAGTATGCTCTCAGACATTATGTATCTTTGTACTGTTAATATTTGCATTGCATATTTTCAGATTTATTCCAGGAATAAGTGCCTCTAAACTTTTCAAGGCAGTAATATAATGTAATCTTACCCACCAAATTGGTAGGCTCCATTTAATTTTCGTTCATGTTTATAGTGCATATTTTGTCCCTTTTTTTTGAGTGACTTAGATATAGCTCATACTTCATATTATTTTTTCATAATCTATGCACATTCGTCTTTTACTCGAGTATTTTTTTTTTCGTGTTATTCCTATTTCACAATTATCTCTAGTTTATGATTTCACAAGACCTCTTTTGGAGAATATGTTTCTGACATCCCGACGTTGTAATTAACAATGTCAGGTAAACTTGAATTCTTGAGATATAACTATGCTTACAATGGTGTTTTTTTTTTTACTTGTAATTAACATTGCCAAGTAAAGGTGAAATCTTGATGGGGACAAGTTGTTCAGTGCTTGTTATTAGCACGACTTTGCTGACCATATTTTGCAACACTCAAGTAATTAATTGTGTAAACTTACCAATTGTATTTGTTTATTTGAACTTGGCACTTGTATTTGTTGATTTGTGTGCTTTGAATACAGTCTTCTTTCATAATGCTTATGACTGAAATGAATGTCGTATGGACTTTGTGTAGGATATTATCTCTGTGTTTTGTGTTACCGTACAGCCATTTTATCTTCTATTTCTTTTTGTTTTTGTTTTTATTTTCCTTCCACTAATGAAAAGCAGCTTTTTAATCAATGGTACTTAGAAACTTTAACGATTCTGTCTTTTTATTTCGTCATAGGTAAACCCATTCCGCCTTGTTTACCTTGCATATTGTTTATATTCTTTCTCCCGTAACTATTTCTACGCATTCCTTCGCATCTTTATTATTTTATCACTTGATAATTGTGTCCTTTTACTTTATCAAAAGTAAAGATTTTGAGTTATTGTTACCCTCCGTATGTTGTCTTTAGTCACGCGTACATCTTTGCATTCCTTTTTATCTGCCAGTGTTAAGGAATTTCTGTTCATTGTCTCTTATTGTAGTTCATTTTTCTTCCATCCCTCGTCCCTTTGTTATTCTCAAGTCCGTTCTCTTTAATACTTCCACTTCCACGCTTTATTCTTTTTCAACTACGCCCTCCGTTCGCCCTTACTGATTAATTAATCTGTTTGTTGCTTTTATGCGTCTTGCATTCCAGTCTTTCTGTTTTTTTTTTATTCTCTCGCTTTCTACTTCTCCCTTTTCCTCTTTCATCTGTCACTTCCTTTTACGTCATTTCTGTTTATTTTTTTTAATAAAATTTTTGGTCCTGGGAGAAGTAAACTTAATTAAAGATTTATTTAATTGTTAGGTTCTTTGTGAACTGGTATTCTCTCTCCTGTAGATGTGTGTATATATATATATATATATATATATATATATATATATATATATATATATATATATATATATATATATATATATATATATATATATAACATATATGTATATATTATATACATACATATATTGTGATTTTCCTGTATCATTTTCATTGACTTTCCATTATGAGTGCACTGTGATTTCAGTCTCTCTCTCTCTCTCTCTCTCTCTCTCTCTCTCTCTCTCTCACATCTCTCTCACATTGAATGTGTATAAACTGTTTTTTTTATATACTTTTGTTATATTTACTAAGCCAATTGTTAGAGCATTGTTTTAACAATCCCCCTTTTTCTCTCTTTCCAGGCCTTGGCATCAAAGTGGATGACGTGGGCATCCACTGGGAACGGGTAGGCAAGGAGGAAGAAGGCTTGTACAGGTGTACCGCTAAGAGTACCGTCGGTACCCGACACTCCGAATTTGCGTACCTCAAAGTTCTCGGTGAGTACCATATCTCAAGCTGTTAGTGTTTTTGGGGAGATGTTATTTTGTTGGTCACGTACTCATTTGGTACTTGTGGTGTACTTTGGTACTGATTTTCGTATCTGGTGAATATTAATTAACGCAGGGATTGGAGGTGCCTCTCAGTTTGGTACCTGGTGAATATCAGTGACCGCAGAGATTGGAGGTACCTCTCGTTTGGTACCTGGTGAATATTAATGAACGTGGAGATTGGAGGTACCTCTCAGTTTGGTACCTGGTGAATATTAGTAAACACAGAGATTGGAGAAAAGTATACCTTAGTTTAACCAGACCACTGAGCTGATTAACAGCTCTCCTAGGGCTAAGAACCAATTGGTTACCTAGCAACGAGACCTAGAGGTTATTGTGGAATCCGAACCACATTATAACGAGAAATGAATTTCTATCATCAGAAATAAATTCCTCTAATTCTTCATTGGCCGGTCGGAGAATCGAACGCGGGCCTAGCAGAGTGCTATCCGAGAACAATACCAACCTGTCCAATGAGGAACAGGTACCTTTCATTTGGTACCTGGTGAATATTAATTAGCACATAGAAATGAGGTACCACTCAAGGTTTTAAGATCAGAACCGACACCTTTGGTACCTGGCAAATATGATTTAGCACCAATTTTGTTTGTGTCTCTTAAGGTCATTGATCAGTGCTTGTGGAAAGTGTTTCCAATTGCATTATCCAAAATTGTTCAATGGAAAGTATCTCAAATTGTTCATTGTTACTCTGCTTTTAATATTATCAAACTGGATATGAACTTTGCCATCAGATGACTGATACATTGGACCGATACATGGTTTTTTTAAGGTATTTCATTATAGCATATACTTAAATATGTACTTATGGTTGTTGTTCAGTGCGTTGCAACCTAAATGTTATTTTTCCAATAATATATATATATATATATATATATATATATATATATATATATATATATATATATATATATATATATATATATATAATATGTATGTATGTATCTAAATTAGAACTTCACCTTTTGGCCACAAGTTCTAAGTTCCAAAATCCTTAACAACTGCTCATTTAAGATGAACGAACACCTGTTGTTCTTTATTGAAAGATAAACACGTCAATATCATTCGCCAATGGAAATGAAACTTACAATAGACGATCGCGCATGCGCAGTGGAAACTTCATAGGCACTGAGAGCATCGCAATATTTTGCCGTAAGTCGACTGGGTTTTGGGGGTTATATAAACGCTGCATTTTGGGGTATTTATGCGCAGCCAGCCGAGGTTGAATTAAACGAGTGGCCAATATTGTTTTCGGGGGAAGGGGGGAAGGGGGGCATAGCGCCATATATCTGCTTTATGAGGCTGTTACACGGAACGCGTTGTAATGAGGTGCACGGTAATGCCAGTGTACTTTTCGATGGTAATGGTATGTTCAATAACATGCTCCCCCCCTTTTTTTGAGAGAGTATATTATGTGGCGTCATTGTTTTGTTATTGTATCGTGAGGCGTCTGTATTTTTTTTTTTATGTACTAGAGGTATCTGTCTTTAACGTATGTAACTGAGTTTGTTTAATGTATGAGTTGGTATCTATATTTTGAAGTGCATTTGATTGATTGATTGATTGAATGATTATAGCGACTAAAAGTGGCGTCACGAAGTTTACTATGAATCGTCTCTCCTAGTCTATTATAAAGCGTCTCTCTTAAATTATAATGAGAGTTCTCTCTCTCTCTCTCTCTCTCTCTCTCTCTCTCTCTCTCTCTCTCTCTCTCTCTCTCTCTCTCTCTCTCTCAAGTGTCCTAGGATATGTCAAGACCTTGAATTTCAGTTTAGTTGTCCATAATCTTTGAGGTTTTGTATGAGACATTTTTAATGGATTGTTTAGTAATTCATGTTTTTTTTTGTGTCCAGGTCCTTAATATTATCCGATGCTGTTGCATTTTGGATGACGAGAGTCGGGTTCCTGAAGGATAATGTCCCAAAATAGGAGTACTGTATTATTAACAGACCATTACTTATTCAAGTTGTTTGGCCAAACGGAGGTTTTTAAACATCCCAACCAGGGCAATGAGTTGGCTTGTTCCTTCAAGAACATAGGTCAAAATACATATTTTTCTTTCTGACATAGAGCTGGACTTGGGTACTTATGCCTCTCTCGGTTTCCTAGCCCCAGGAAAAGAGAAAAAATTAAAGTACTACAAATTACACGATTTTTTAATACTTACAAATCGTTTAATAAGTCCTAAAAGGATTTTTGAGTGTACGGGATAAAGTGGTATACTGTAATAATCTTGGTATTTTAATGCCAAGCTGTTTAATGACGGCCCTTTTATGATAAAATATTAGTTTTTATGAGTATTGCTAATTAACTGTCATCCATGTTCCTGCGACTTTTGCTGTGCATGTGTTTAAAATGCTTTTGCATAAACGTATTGGAAATATGGAGCCGTTTGTACTTACGTCAAAATTCTCCACATTGCTTTGCAACTTAATATTTTTCTGTGCTATTGTAATCATGTATTACAATTAATCTTTTTCTGTGCTGTTGTAATCATGTATCACAAACACCATAAATTCTAAAAAAAAAAAAAAGGAATAAACTTTAATGATGATGAAAATGTAAATTAATGCCTTTTTATGAAGTTTTTATGATAATGGCGAGACTCCCATATTTATGGAGCCTCCCATATATAGTGGTATGGGAGAATTATCTCCAGTAGTTAGGCTTGGTAATTACACGAAGCTCGATCGAATGTACTTAATGAAGTACGTTATTCGTACTGGGAATGGAATTACGGTATTTGAGACCTTCGTTATTGATGATGGTAACGTTATTATTAATTTTATGATTAGCATTGCGTCAAGTGTTTGTTGTTAGGTTCTGTACATTTTTTAATGGTGCGGATTTTTTATGATCAGATTAATGATGCAGGTAATTACACATCTCTCATTTTTAATAGTGACAATTCTTCATATTATTTTTGTGCATTATTTTGGAATTCTTTTTGTTTTTCTGTTGATAATGAGAGTACAGAGTGTGATAGAACATTCTCTCTCTCTCTCTCTCTCTCTCTCTCTCTCTCTCTCTCTCTCTCTCTCTCTCTCTCTCTCTCTCCTTGAATACCAGTTTCTTCATTAAGAAATGCTGTGATATATGGAGAAAGATCTCAGTACTTCAGTCTCAGTCTCTCTCTCTCTCTCTCTCTCTCTCTCTCTCTCTCTCTCTCTCTCTCTCTCTCTCTCTGAGCTGATGAAAAAGTCTTTGGGTAAACGTCCTCATTAGACCTAACAGCTATAGGCCTTGCCTGGTATAGACCCAGTAATAAGACCAGTTACTCTTTCCTTTCTTTCTTTCCTTCTTTTTCTTTCTTTCTCTCTTTCTGTCTTTCTTCCAGGAGAAATATCTTGAATCTTTGTTTCCGTGTAACTTTGGTTACAGAAGAACATATATATATATATATATATATATATATATATATATATATATATATATATATATATATATATATATATATATATATATATATATATATATATATATATATATATTTTTTTTTTTTTTTTTTTGCCGTCCCATCATATATTGAGTATTATAAGGAACAGGCGATAAAAAATCTTTTTGAAAAAAGGGTAATGTTTGATTGAGCATGTTTGCCTTCAATTATTATTATTATTATTATTATTATTATTATTATTATTATTATTATTATTATTATTATTTTAAAATGGAAATAATTGTCTATACCTTAGAAATTTTCCTCTCAAGAACATTTCCCTAAAACATTAATATTGAATTGTCCTATTTATTGTCATCATGATTATTACTGCCATATTATTATTGTTATTGCATTTGTTGCTGCCGTCAAGTCTCGTCGGCCCGACCAAAATTCCCTTCAGTATCAGCGCAGACTTCAGAAGCGTCAGACCTTCCAGTGATGCCCAGAACAAGACCTGAAAACTGAGACGTTAAATTGGCCAAAGTATTTTTGCGTCCTTCGCTTGTAATTGGAACCTGCGCCAGAGGAGTCCACCTGCCCTGTTTCTTTTTAATATCTTCAAATTTAGTTTGGCATTTGTTTTCCAGAGGCGCACGCGCCTTGGTGGGGTTTTGTAAAATATTTGCTAGGGATATTTTAGGACTTAGGAACTTGTACTTTTTGTAGGGGTGTAGATACACTTTGTCAGCTCTTTACCTGTTGTAGGGGTGGAGATACACTTGTCAGCTCTATACCTATTGTAGTGTAGGGGTGTAGATACACTTGTCAGCTGTATACCTATTGTAGGGGTGTAGATACATTTGTCAGCTCTCAGTACAGTTGCGAAGGAATGTGGAATATTGGTTCTAATTGTAGTAGTACAAACACATATGCCTAATTTAGAGGTGTAATTACACTTGTCATGCTAATGCATGATATTGAGCATAGTTAAACTGAAGACAAGTGAGAGATGCCTATAGGAGTTTTCTTCATTGAAAAGCATCTGGGAGTCATTTCCTTCATTAATCTAACTGCTAAAGCAACTTTTAAGTGGATGGGTTGACGAAGTGGCTTACTTAAGTGGAAGACTTGTACTGTACTTCTAAAAAGAGACATCCATAATTGATAGAACTTCACTGAAAGGCATTCAGAAGTGGCCTACTTCAAAGAAGGGAGGGGCGCTAGAGATCTGCCGTGTTGCAAAGAATGCACAATTAGTTAACTCTCTCCGAGACTCGAATAATTGGTCGCCTCTCCGGTCGACGGTTTAGAGTGGTCTGCTTCGTCAGAAGTTCTGCTGAAGTGGAACTTCACTTTGAGGGAATGCAGAAGTGGTCTTCTGTACTGGTGGACATAATGTTAGCTGGCTTAATTCTGCTTGAAGTCATGCTTTAGAGGTGTACTGTACTTATAGGCATATGGAAGTGTTGCGATATTTATTGAATATATATATATATATATATATGTATATATATATATATATATATATATATATATATATATATATATATATATATATATATATATATATATATATATATACTTACTATAACTTATATATAAGTAATCTACTTTTGTTGACATGCGTACAAACGTCGACTGCCTTTGATTAGGGATGTGAGAGATAATTTTATTGACGTTAAACATTGATTTTCTATTTTCAGGAATATAAGAAACTACCCATTCGTGGGGAGTTATCATGCTTTGAATAGCATAGTTGGAACTGAAACAATTTGGTATACATTATTTCCTAATTTCAAAGCTAAGGTTCCCCAAGTATGGAAGTTTTATATATCTAATGTCCTTTGGTGCATTAAAATTTGGGACTTGTGGGATGAACTTCTTATTGAGAAAGGATCTAAGAACTTTTTGAAACAAAGCGATTGGAAATGAATTAGAAGAAAAGTAGTTTTGCAAGTACTGAATTATTTCCAAGTAATTATGCTGTGACGAAGGACACACTGAAACAACGTTTTACAGACACAATAAGACCCGCAGAAGTATGTCTATTTAAGGCGTACAGCATCAGAATGGCCTCTCTCGACAAAATTTTTTTTTTTTAATTAAAGCCATCAAAGTTTTGGAAATTCAGCCTGCTCTAATTTCTGTATTTTTCAAGATACAAAGTTGAATTTTGATTGAGATGAAGTATTTGCGATCAGGAATAGAATAGTATGAATAAAAAAATTTATAGTTCAACCCCACCCCTCTTTTATTTTGGAAAAATGGGGATTATTTTAAAGCTGATCAGGCGAAAAACGCCATTTTTAAAAGTTGCGGCGAGACGCCCTAGAAATGCTGAACGCCTGATTTGATTAAATTGACATGTAGAATTAACGTTTTGTATTGGAAGGCAGTGAGGAGATTGGAAGACACGGAGAAGAAATCCCAGAAGGTAGGCAAAAGTAATCCTCTTTTGGGATTGATGCGGAGAAGACGATGTCCTCGGAGATATAAGGTATCAGCTTTGAATAGTCGCGAGGCAAAGAACTCTTTTATTAGACTCTCAGTCGAAAAAAAGATGGAGACATTCAATTTCTAGAGTCTCTCTCTCTCTCTCTCTCTCTCTCTCTCTCTCTCTCTCTCTCTCTCTCTCTCTCTCTCTCTCGAATACGGGTTTCTTTATTAAGAAATAATGTGGTATGTGTATAGATTATTTCAGTTCTTCAATCCTTCACTCTCTCTCTCTCTCTCTCTCTCTCTCTCTCTCTCTCTCTCTCTCTCTCTCTCTCTCTCTCTCTCTCTCTCTCTCTCTCTCTTCAATACCAGTTTTTATTCAGAAATAATGTAATACATGTCGAGATTATTTTTTTTCCCTTCTTCAGTGCTTCGACTTCTCTCTCTCTCTCTCTCTCTCTCTCTCTCTCTCTCTCTCTCTCTCTCTCTCTCTCTCTCTCTCTCTCTCTCTCCAATGCCAGTTCCTTAATGAAGAAATACTGTGATTTATGGAGCGATTAGTTCAGTTCATTATTTTCTTTCGAGTATCAATTCCGTATTAAATAGCCAATATCGACACGCGGTCAATGTTTACCTTCCTCGTTGCGTTGCTTGAATACCAAGTGTATCTTACTTATTTAATTATTCATTTATTTATTAGATATGGAGAGGGGTCTGTCTAACGATTACCAATGTCATCTCTCAATTGTCTCTTAGACAGTATCTAATTTCCATTATCTTCTCCGGATAACCATTTCGGTCATATTGGAAAGCGATCATGATGTAATGGTGTTGCCGTTATTTTAATTCCCTGGATTATTGGAGATAGAAAAAATAAAAACATTTAGAAGCAACTGCGACTTGACGAGGTCCAGACCAGACGGATGATAAGGAGGTACAGTAGATTGTGTCGCCCCAAGTCGCTGACGTTGCGGGTTTAGGAGGACTTTGGCCTGGTCGCCGGATTCACAGGTATTGATTGCGACCCGGAGAGATAGAAAGAAAAAATAAGGGAGAGAGAATGAGAGAGATAGAACGGAATATTCGTAACGGCGGAAAAAAAAAAATATGGGAGAAGAAAGAATGAGAGAGAGAGAGAACGGAATATCCGTAACCACCACCACCGCTCATCTCTCTCTCTCTTTCTCTCTCTCTCTCCTGTATCGGAAAAAGATGGTCCGATGAGATAAAGGCTTCCCGCCTTCCCTCCCGCCTTCCCTCCCCACTTCCTCTCCTCTCCCTCTCCTCCCCCTTCCTTTTCCCCCCTCCCCCTCTCCTCCCCACCCCCTCCTTTTTTCGTAGGGCATTGGAAGGGTAGCGGGGACATGCCTCAGCGTTATGGATCTGCAACTTTATTGGCTGTGTTTATTGATGCATTTGTAATGTTGGGTTTAAATCTTGCAGACAAACATAATGAATAATTGTCTTTTAGTTTCAGTAATTAAAATACTTGTAATATTGGGTTTAAATCCTGTAGATAAACATAATGAACACTCGTCGTTTAGCTTCGCTAAATAATATAATACTTGTAATATTATTATGTAATGCTGGTTATATTTAATGTGATGATGGTTATAATGACAAATGGTCAGTAAGCTAGGTTCGGTATTATTGGAGGTCAGTGGCGATAGATTTCATTATGTCCCATATAAATCTCAGACCTTTAATTTCGGTAACGTAAGTAGTTGCAAAAGATATTTCATTTATGAATTTTAGGCTTCCTAGCATTTCTTCTTGCAAATAGATAACAAGTGAACTAGCATAACATTACATTAAAAGTGACTAAATAAAACAAATAAAGACACCCATTAAAGGTAGAATAAGTAAACAAACTATAATAAAGTTAGAATAAGTAAACAAACTCTAATAAATTTAGAATAAGTAGACAAACTCTAATAAAGGTAGAATAAGTAGACAAACTCTAATAAAGTTAGAATAAGTAAACAAACTCTAATAAAGTCAGAATAAACAAACAAACTCTAATAAAGTTAGAATAAGTAAACAAACTCTAATAAAGTTAGAATAAGCAAGCAAACTCTAATAAAGGTAGAATAAGTAAACAAACTCTAATAAAGTTAGAATACGCAAACAAACCCTAATAAACTTAGAATAAGTAAACAAACAAATCAATAATGAATAAGTATTACAGACAGTCGAAAACGTGAACAGCTAAAACATACCATTGGAGTAAAAAGCGCTGCAACTGAATTGTATATTGCATATTTTGCAATTAGTCAGCACCCAGTCGATTCTAAAGCATGAGTTGGAAACATTTTTATTTAACTCTGCGTAAATTAATTGTCTCGTTTTTTTAATTGCGTGCAGGATCTGTATATGCTTTTACATTTAATCGAAGCAAGAGTTCGTTTTAAAGCGAATGTGTACCAATGAGAATTTTTAAAATGAACTGGATGAAGGTTCCATTCTAATTAAGCAATTTGGTTTCTTTTTAGTTTGCTGTAAAAGAAAGCTATTGTGCCGGCCTTGTCTGTCCGTCCACACCTTTTCTGTCCGCCCTCAGATCTTAAAAACTACTGAGGCTAGAGGGCTGTAAATTGGTATGTTGATCATCCACCCTCCAATTATCAAACATACCAAATTGCAGCCCCCTAGCCTCAGTAGTTTTGATTTTATTTAAGGTTAAAGTTAATCATAATCGTGCGTCTGGCAACGATATAGGATATGCCACCACCGAACCGTGGTTAAAGTTTCATAGGCCGCGGCTCATACATCATTGTACCTAGACCACCCAAAGATAGATCTGTTTTCGGTGACCTTGATTATACGCTGTAGCGGCTGTACAGAAAACTCGATTACGCCGAAGTTTCTTCGGCGCACATTTTACATTGTTTTTTTTACCATTCTGTCTTCATTATATTATATGTTCATTTTTCCTGTAGCTACTTGTCCCCTAGTGAACCTGCTGTTGAAAGCTGAAAGTCTCTCTCTCTCTCTCTCAAGTTACGTGGGGGGACACGAAGCATTCAACTTTAAATATCGTCCTATCTGGGCACTCCCTTTTCATAGTTTTTCTTATTTATTTGTGTTTTGGTGAAAGTTGATATCTCGAGCCGACTTCCTCCTATTGATTTTTGCCGATCGTTAGATAAAGTTCGGTGCTCGGTGTTTGGACACGCTTGCCTTTATACGTCGTTTTTTTTTTTTTTTTTATGGAGATACAGCGAGCGCGCTCGTGCGCTGGTGTGCGTATGTTATTTATGAGGTGTTATTCTTAAGAGAATTCTATCAGTTTTGTCTTTTTTTATTTTGTTAATACATGGCTTGTTGGCTTTTGCAACGCACGCTTATATATATATATATATGTGTGTGTGTGTGTGTGCAATATCAATATAAAAAAGACAAAAAGTGAAATGTGGTTGTGTTGGGGGGAGGAGGGCCGGCCAATGCCAAACATCGATGTCTTGCCTTTTTATTCATGTTTCACTTTTTCATATTTCTATCTCCTCATTTATTCATATCATTCTTATTCCAGTCTTGCACTTCACATGTACAACGCCTATCCCTTGGCTTTTCCTATTTTGGCAAACACGTGAGTCCACAAGTCACAAGTCAGTGAGATCAATTGCCGAGACTCTCTTTTAAGTGTCTCCCTTAAGTTGAGGTTTCCATACCTTTAATCCATACTCCCTCTCCGTTGCTGGATAACAAAGCAGTCTATTTCACGGTCTTGGGACATCTTTAAGATTATTATTAATCTTTGAAGAGAGGCCATCACTTCCCATGCCATGTCCAACAGGTGTGGAGATAGTGCAGGGGTGACCCGTGCCAAGAGGAACCATAAAAATTCAGCATTTCCATTCCTAGGTGGGAGCCCGCTACTGTCTAAGATATTAGCTTCACTAGGCCTGGTATTTAGGTCTGCCGGCAGGGACCACGTTATGGGCACGTGGATGCCCGCATACACTTTATTCGGCCCATTGTTGAATTTCTCAGTGCCCGTTCTGCCCTAAAATGGGAGACTGCAGTATCTGCAAAAATACAGAACTGAGGAAAATGGTAGGTATTCCCTTGCCTTACTACTGATTTTGCAGATACTGCAAATGGGACCCCCTAAATAAAGCATTGAAGAATCATTCTGAAACTGCAGTAACTTGTGTTCTAGTGTTTCACGAACCCAGTAGGTGGCAGATCTCAGTTTCGAAAGTTTTGCTGATACTGCATTTTAGGACAGTATTATGACCAAGCTGCCTCCTCCAGTATAAACCGCACTAAATAATCACTTGTTGATCTCGTGAAAATTGAAGATATTTGAACCCAGTGTTCAAGAATCAACAGTAAGTTACAGGTAAGATTGTGTGAGGAGAACTCAGAGATATTTTACATTTCACATTCGTTATTCCATTTTATACTGAAGAATTTTTTTTATTGTGTTTGAAACTTTTTTTAGAAAAGAAAACCAGGATTTTGTATATGATTCCACGAGGGTGAAATTTTCACCGTAATAAATACTTTAAAATATATTAGGAATAAACAAGTCAAAACTAATGGCTACAGAATTTACTGTAAATAAATCTAAATGAAAATAAAGATATCAGTAACAGTAGTAATACACAAACCTTAGCTGGAGAAGTGAATACGTACGCACATTCCTTTGAGCATCTCGTGCCATAAACCTCTGTAATGAAGCCAAATCCGGCGAGGAAAACCCGTAGACTCTGTCAAGTTAAAGCTTTCATTTGTCTCGCGTCTGTTAGGCCTATAGACTAGGATAAGATGAAATGGGCTTCCATTCTTTAGAATTTATGCGGCCATATGGAGGGGACTTTACGTCTTTTCATAAGGACTTTCTCTCTCTCTCTGACTTTACCTTCGGAAAAGGTCTGAACAATAGTTCTTTTTTCCCAGAAATAAATGACATTATTTTTTGTAGACGACTGACGTATCAGTGTCTCCTCATATACGACTGACGTATCAGTGTCTCCTTATATACGACTGACGTATCAGTGTCTCATATTGTTTGGGCTCTGCTCGTCTCTATTGTTTGGCAGAAGACAGACAGGTAAACGCACAGACAGGTGAAGGAACGTGACTGGTCTGACAAACGGCCGTTCGCGTGGACAGTCAATCAACCGGATGAGACCGTAATTCCATTTTGACAACCAGGATGCCGAAATTGACAAGATGATTGAAAGAATATAAACGGGATTAAATTAAGCTCAGTTTGCAGTTTTCCCGTTTTCTTGTTTTTTGTGAAGATTGCCGGGTGCTTTTAATTTGTAGAATTTCTCTCTCTCTCTCTCTCTCTCTCTCTCTCTCTCTCTCTCTCTCTCTCTCTCTCTCTCTCTCTCTGTTCTCTGGTTTTTCTGAAGACTGTTGGGAGCTTTTAATTTGTGAAAGTTTAGTTGAATTTTTAAGTCTCTCTCTCTCTCTCTCTCTCTCTCTCTCTCTCTCTCTCTCTCTCTCTCTCTCTCTCTCTCTCTCTCTCTCTTCTTGTTTTCTAGAGATTATTGGAAGCTTTTAATTTGTGAAAGTTGAGTTGAATGTTGAAAATCTCTCTCTCTCTCTCTCTCTCTCTCTCTCTCTCTCTCTCTCTCTCTCTCTCTCTCTCTCTCTCTCTCTGTTCTCTTGTTTTTCTGAAGACTATCGGAAGCTTTTAATTTGTGAAAGTTTAGTTGAATTTTTAAAAGTTCTCTCTCTCTCTCTCTCTCTCTCTCTCTCTCTCTCTCTCTCTCTCTCTCTTATTTTCGAGATTCGTTTCTCTCTCTCTCTCTCTCTCTCTCTCTCTCTCTCTCTCTCTCTCTCTCTCTCTCTCTCTCTCTCCCCTCCGTTATCTCAGCCTTGAAAATTCGCTGACAGAGCGAATGGTCTTCGTTTCCACGCTGGGAAATCCTTTGCGGCTTATTAAGCTCAAGCTGAGTAAGCTTCCAGGAGGAGTATGGGTACTTTCTCTCCTCCTCCTCCTCCTCCTCCCCCTCCTCCTCCTCCTCCTCCTCCTCCTCCTCCTCCTCCTCCTCCTCCTCCTCCTCCTCCAGAGAGAGAGAGAGAGAGAGAGAGAGAGAGAGAGAGAGAGACTCATTAAAGCTGTCATGGTCAGCTTTTTTCATCTCCTTGTGTTACTCTGATTCGGCTGTTTGTTTGTCGCGGTTTGTTTCCGTTTGTTGTTCTTTGCTGACGTGATGTTTGTTTATTATTATTATTTTTTGGCTCTGTGGCTTACGACTGTGTTAGACTACTTTTTTTATGTTTTTATTTAGGGTACTTTTTTATATTTTTATTTATTTGTTAAGACACTGCAAGCTTTCTTATCCTCCCTTTATTGAAGATTTGCTTAAATTTCTTCTATATTAAAAAGAAAAAAGCTTTACAAACTTATTATTGTCAATGCTTTCGCGTTAGACTTTTCCTTCAACTTTAGAATTTTAACTTTTGGGTGTCTGTGTGGTTTCAAAGTACAAATAAAGTCCTAATTCTCTTATCTGTTCTGATGGCTTCTTTCATCTACATCCCTTAGGAAAAAGACTTAAATGTAATATTGATTTTTGTACTGGATAATTTCCTTTTTGCATATGAAAGATTTCCGGGCCGTCATTCAGTTTCTTCAGCGCACCGTGATTTTTTTCTATGGTGGTTGATGAAAAAGTTATAATTGGGCTGATGTCATTCACTGATAAAGACGATGTTATATAACTCCTTTTTGTAGGCCGTTCGAGTATTTCTCGATGACTAAGTTGAGGAAGGAATGGTAAGTGATATATTACCGAATTGGGAGAAAAACTAAACAAGTAAAAAATTCGCCGAGGTTTCTTCGGCGCAGTCGAGTTTTCTGTACAGCCGCTACAGCGGATAATCAAGGCCACCGAAAATAGATCTGTCTTTCGGTGGTCTCGGTATAATGCTGTATGAGCTGAGATCCATGGTGGCCTATCCTATACCGTTGCCAGAAGCACGATTAAGGTTAAATTTGGCCATAAAGGTGTAGGATAAGCCACCGCCGGGCCGTGGTTGAAGTTTCACGGGCCGCGTCTCATACAGCATTATACCGAGACCACCGAAAGATAGATCTATTTTCGGTGGCCTTGCTTATAAGCTGTAGCGGCTGTACAGAAAACTCGATTGCGCCGAAGAAACTTCCGCGCATTTTTTACTTGTTATTGTCTGCTGTTAACGTGTATAATAATCATTAAAAGAATATGATCTCCAGTGATTAATAGGACATTATAATAAATAAAAATTATCAAAATATAATGAAGTATCATTGATTACAATGAAACATTGTACAAAGATTTCTACTGTATATATTATAGTAAAAGTCTTCATCATTACAATGAAGAACCAGAATAAAGGAATTAATCCCCAAGGACCTTACCTTGGTAAGAGCTGTCGCATGGCTCTCATCTCTGAAGAGATCTTGTTGATGTTCCCGCATCCTGCTGATGTTCCCACATCTCAGCCGAGGCCTTGGGATTCCCACAACTCAGCTGCGACATTGCTGATGTTCCCACATTCCGCACATCATACCCGAAATCTCATTTATGTGTCCAGAAATTCACTGATGCTTACAATAGCTTGCCTCAGTGATGTTATGGATGTTCCCACATCTCGGTTGTTCCCTCATCATGGCGGATAGCTCTGTCGGTGTTCCCGCATTCCCACTAGATCTTAATGGAATTTCCGTATTTCCGTCAGTATCTAACACCGATGTTCCCTCTCCTTGGCCAAAGTCTCGCCGATGTTCCCGCAGCTCGGCTGAGGGGAACTCTGGGGATGTTCCCGCAATGTTTCCACATCTCGGGAGAGGAACTTTGGGGATGATCGATTAGTTTGAAGTCTGTTCTCTTCTCTCGACAGATTTCCGCGTATGGAATTCATCGATTTTTATATTTTTTATTTTTTACCTTCCGTGTATCTTTTGCATTGTTCTGGAAAGAGTGAAGTCAGTCGGAATCTTCTAGTCTACTTATTTAATCAACGTAAAATTATGATCTTTGGCGTCGGAGAGGAATTTCGACCAAGATCTTTAGGTTCATCTAGAATTAGTGTAGTCTTTATTTATAATTCTTACTTACCGATTTTTTATTTTCGTGTTAAATTGATTTTAATTTAAGGTTATAGTGGAAGGTTGCGGTTCTCGTTTTAACCTTAAATCTACTGTTTTGTGTTATTATCGAGTTCTTTTCTTAAACTGTATTTGCGGCGCATCAGATTACCTTGATTTCTCCATATATATAAATTTCACAGTAGACTAGTCGGTGTACACATTCATATCCCTGTATCTGTCTATCTATCTATCTATCTATCTACCTATCTAGCTATGATATATGTACGTATGTATGTATGTATGTATATACACATATACAAATAATGAAATTATGTTAATTCCAAAAACATTAAAATCACTGAACGTGTTTAGAACTGCAATATTTCTCTTGTTTTGATTAAGAAAGCAAGGATGTTATGCGCATGTTTAGATATTCCTGTTTGTCTGTTTACTTGACAGCGTGAACACATATTAGAAAGAATCAGTCATGTGTAATCCTTTCGCTATAAAGAAAAAACAAGTTAAACATACGCCCAAGTTTCTTCGGCTCAGTCGAGTTTTCTGCATAGCCGCTACAGCTTATAATCAAGGCCACCGAAAATAGATCTATCTTTCGGTGGTCTCGGTGTAATGGTGTATGAGCCGCGGCTCATGAAACTTTAACCACGGCCCGGTGGTGGCCTTATGTCTTCGCCAGAAGCACGATTATGACTAACTTTAACCTTAAATAAAATAAAAACTACTGAGACTAGAGGGCTGCAATTTGGTATGGTGATTGGAGGGTGGATGATCAACATACCAGTTTGCAGCCCTCTAGCCTCAGTAGTTTTTAAGATCTGAGGGCGAACAGAAAAAGTGAGGACGGACAGACAAAGCCGGCACAATAGTTTTCTTTTACAGAAAACTAAAACAACCGGTATTTTGTTGTTTTTCCTGTTGCCTAATCAAACGAAAACCTTCAACTGTGAATTACCTCATGTCATTTACAGTGACGGAAGATATTTAGTTGTATTTCATCTCGCGCTGTTTCGGTGATTCAATTCCCGGTAGGAATTGTGTTCGGGAATCGTAGGAATTGTATTCGGATAGGACGCAGTTTATTACTGAGGGACTGGAACCTGCCATTCATGACTTCGAAGGGAATTTGAAGCAGCTGTTATTTGCCTCGGTGAATTTCGTCGGCTTTATGGTCGTAAGTCTTCGTATTTTAACTTGTTTATGGGTCTTATGTCTTTCACTTTAGAGAGAGAGAGAGAGAGAGAGAGAGAGAGAGAGAGAGAGAGAGAGAGAGAGAGAGAGAGAGAGTATACAGGCAGCACATAAGTTGCGGAATTTCATAGAGGCCATATATATATATATATATATATATATATATATATATATATATATATATATATATATATATATTATATATACTGTATATACACACACACACATACAGTATATATATATATATATATATATATATATATATATATATATATATATATATATACACACACACAGACACGTCTGTGTCCGTGTGTGTCTGTTTCTGCAGTGAGTTTTCAACAAAGCACAGCTTACCTTTCTGTGTTTGCATTTGATATCCGGTGTCAGCGAAGACCTGATATTTCGGAGCCTAATTTTATTTCCCCTACCCCCACCCCACCCCCCTTTTTGGGAAAAGGTTCTCATTACAGATTAGCGTCTTGATTAGCCCGGTCTAATTAACGCTAAGCCTCCTCATTCACAGAACGTTAAGTTCTAATTATGGAAGCGAGATATAAATTAACTTCCGGCGGGGAATAAAAAAAAAAAAAAGAGTAGTGTGAATAAAAA